>NC_081412.1:481256371-481373871 GCF_030272615.1 Cryptomeria japonica
ATTTCATAGACTCCATAGCTTCAACAATAATCACAAGTCTCTCTGCTTGCTTAGACAATGATGCCATTCTAGATAATCGGGATTTGAGAGAGATTAACAAAAGAATACCTTATTCCCTTCGCGTTGGTAGGGTTTCCAGTTGATCTCTCAAATGCACACCTGTTTCGGCTTCTCTAATCTTTGAATCCGATTCAACTTTCGATCCACAACACAAATTCGTTCACAATAAGCTAATAATTCTCTTTTTTGCTCTGTAGGTGCTCAAGAACTCTTCTTCGAATGCAATTAGGGTAAAAATAACTTAGTAAAAATTTCTTTTATAAACTTACCCACTGCATTAATTACACAACCAATAGGGTAACAAACCCCAATATACCGCTTAACAAACTCACTTATACCGATAGGTATATAACCGATTGGTAATCCTTTAGAAAACTGATAGACAATGATATCAAGAATTCTCAGATAACAACACAAAATGCAAAACTCTCTTACCACACACTCTTCAAGGGGTCCAGAAGTAGATTTACCGCAATGCTTTCTTTAGGCTTGTTGAAAAGGCTCAGTTCACCAGTGCAGGATTCTCCACACTAGGTGAAGGGATATATTCTTTTGTTGGCTTGTCCTCACTCTTCTTCTTCCAGATTTTGTTCATCTCTGCTCTGGTTTCCTCAACATCGACCTTATGCTTACCTTTCTGATCTTCAGAGTGGTTAACCAGTTTGTTCTTCCTAGTTTTGCAGAACTTTGTCATGTGTCTCGTTTTGTGACAATGATAGTAGGTCGTCCCAGATGATCTCCAAGGTCCTGCATTACCTCTTCCAGTTCTCCTTCTGCAGTTCATAACCACATGTCCATAATTATTGCAAATGGTGCAAATCACGTTTGTTACCTTTTCCATTTCATATGGACTAAACCGGTTGACTTAGGGTTTCTACTTGTTTATGTTCCCCGGTTGTCATAGGTCCTCTAGTCATCGATAGGTCTTGGATTCATGTGAGGTGTCAGATTGTTTGCTCCATATCTCCATTCAACTGATCTATGTCCATACATGTTGCATGTGAAACAATGACCTTCAAATCTTCTAGACACATATCTAGTATTTGCATTATAACATGTGTTCTCATTAGGTCTACTTCTACACATATTAGCAATATGTCCAAGTTTGTGACAAATAAAGCAAACAGGTTTGAAAGATTTCTTACCGGTAGGCTTGTTAGCCTTAGGAGCAGTTTTACTTTTGTGCATGTTGCTCTTGGTACCAGAAGATTCTCCTTTCTCTAATGTATTGAAACCTAGTCCAGATGTGTCACCTTTCATCCTCTAAGATTGGATCTTCTCATCTAACATAGAAGAACTCTTATTTAACTTTTCAAGCTTTCCATTAGCCTTAGTAAGCTCTCTGGTAAGATCTTCATTGTGTTTTTTCAGAGTCTCTCTTAGAGATATTGCCATTTCAAGATCTAGCTGCAAAACTTCCTTCTCTTCCTTCTCTTCATGCCAATGTTCATGCAAAGTTGCATTCTCCTGCTTGATCTTAGCAATCTCATGATCTCTCTCTTTGATTAGGTCTTCAGTTTCCCTCCTTGCTTCAAGTTATTGGCTCATATGGATTGTTAGGGATTCAAGCTCTCTCCTCAGATTTAGCTTTTCACCATTCCGTTTTTCCACTTCTTCAACCAATGCATCAATGTTAACCTCATCTAAATAACTATTATCAAAAATCTCTAATAGTTTCTCAGTCAACTCTCTCCTTTTAACTTGCGAAGCTTTAAATCTGACCCTTAGGGTTTCAATCTCTTCCTTGGTTGCATCAAGCACTCTAGCCATCTCTAAATAACTCATATCCCCCATAGTGGCTTTAGGGTTTCCTTCCAAGCCATTAAGCCTAAAGGAAGTTAGGCTCTAATACCAATTGATAGACTTATAAAGCACTGAGAGGGGGGGTGAATTAGTGACAACAAAAACAATAGCACTTTAAACACAAACCGGTGAAGACAGTTAACCAGTTTATTTAATACTATGCATGCAATCCAAAATGATATTAAAGCATCCACAACAAGTAAAACATCCACCATAACACAAGTGTTTATACGTGGAAACCCAAACCGGGAAAAACCATGATGAGATGGGACTCACAAGTTAACTATCTGCTGTAATAGGTAACTGACCGGTTAAGGTCTACAAAGTGCTCTGCTAGGAGCGAATCCTGTTAAAGATCCCAAAGCCCTGTTAGGAGCTATACCTGGTTAAAGGTAGTAGCCTATAAGGAGTAACCTCAGTAGAGGATTTCAAACCCAAACTAATGGATCACCTAGTTAGAGGATTTGTACAATGAAGCTTATTAGAGCTTACCCAGCTAAGGGATTTAACTATTGTAGTGATTAGAAAACAACAGGTGGTGTGATCTAAAAATAACACATCTTGCTTGTATAGATCCTCTTTAGCTTGCTCAAAACTGCATCACTGACATACTCTACAATTCCTCTGATAAATCACATCAACACATCACTTGTATCTCACATCATAAAAATAGTTCATCACAATGTCATTTTATGGACATTAGATTTCATGTCGGCTCAGGAATCTCATCACAAATTCCTAGGTGCATTGTATCTAGACAATCTTGCATAACACATCATAGATTGCTGCCAAATCTATCGGTTAGGGATAACCCATCACGACCGGTGATAACTCATCACACAATCAGTAAATCTAGTTGGAACACCAATATCGGTTAAGAGTTAACCTCTTCCAACTCATAGATTGATTGTCCTTCATTTGCTTCCTTGTTGATCTTCATAGTATCTCCAAGTTGGTCCAAGGGAGAATGACCAAAACCATGTCATTCGTGCATGTACCAGTTGTCTACGTATATTGGTTAGACCTCTCTATACAAATGATACTAGTTTGCAATACAAAGACTTAGGAGTAGTACTAGTTTGTCTTAACTAACATGACTATGACAATGTGAACATATGTGTGTGTATATATGTGCCATCAATGACATATATATATATATATATGATAACCCCCTGTGAATTTTTGTTAAATCCATTCTCATTTCTAGATAAGAGTTAGTTTTTCGAGGTATTTTAATTGCCTCGTTGGTCTTGAATACTTTGTATTTATTTTCGAAATCTTGTTTTGCTAGTTAAAATTCAAAATGTTAACTTAAAATAAGTTTTTGTTGTTATGGTGCAAAATTGGATTCTAAAACTGATTTTACACCATCTTTGGCTTCCTAGGTGCTAAGTCGGACTTAGAACCCAACATTGAACTTAGTAGTCATTTTTAGGTGTATTTTGACTTACACCTCTTTGGATCTTATGGTGTAAATCGGACTTGTAAGTCAGAAATACACCATAATGGAGCATGTATTTGCATTTATTTCTTTTTAGTGTTTGATTTGATTTTGTTCTCCTTTTCTTTTATTTTCATTTTAGCCTTTCTTTCTCTTCATTTTACTTGAGGATTGTGAGATTGAGAAGATTACTAGCGCAAGGTCGAGTTCATCCTTTCCATGGTATATAATTTCTCTTTATCTTTCTTCGCACTTTCCAAGTTTTTATCGATTCTTTGAATTTGTTTACCCAACTGATGGAGGAGCATCCCTGGTTCTTGGCAATCTTGCATCAACCAAAAACATTTCCTTTCCAGTTTGTTTTCTATTTTGTTGTTTCAACATTTCTTTCTGCATTTTCTTGCATTGGCTCACCGGATCTTGCGGAGCTGGTTTTTTTGCTTGAGGACATGATCATCTTCCTTATTCCTACACCGCGAAGTGTTTGGATCATTTTCTGGTAAGTTATTGCTTCTGGATTCTGAGATAGTTTTCTAGCCCCAAAACCGCTTCGACCTATATTGGTGAATATTGCAGATCCTTTCTGTAGCTTGCGGAGCCCCAGTTTGTCGATTCCAATATTCCTTGGCGTTTGGCCAACCTTCCCTTTGATACGCACTTCATCCTTTGGATTTTCTGGAGGAATCTCTTTGGCGGAGGTCGACCTATTGGTTTAACACATTTGATCTTGTTCTTCGATATTTGATCCCTTTTGGGCTGACCAGATCCCCCTAGACCATATAAATCAATGTAATTAAGCTTTATAATTTAGTTAGCAAGAATATAGAAGATAGATCTTAAGAATAAAGGTCCAGAGTTGATCGATTCTGTAATTGAGCATGTATGTAGCAGGCTAGTGAGCCGAATCTTGTATCTCAGATGTTACCGATTATCTGTAATCAGTTTTCATGATCTAATTCATTCAGTTATGCATTTCTTCCATCATATCCTCTTATTTCCATTGTGTTTACTCTTGTTGCCCAGTCCAGATTGATCTCTTTGAGGTACCTCCTAATTGGTGACTGCACCAAGTGATACCAAAGCAATATTTTGTTTCGGAGATTACGTTGTGTTGAGAATTTTTTTGTGGGGTGGCAGACTGTGGGTCTGACCTGTAGCTATAGAGGATTGGCGTGAAGATGGCGCAAAGAGGAAATAGGAATGGTGGAGCATGTGAGAATGAAGACCTTGTTGTGATGGAAATGTTGAGAGGAATTGTAGCTTGATTGGAAGCTGTTCATATAACCCAGAGAAGAGGCCGACCTATTGAAGATGTGAGAAAAGATGAAGAAGAAGAAGCATTGGCATAACAAGTAGCAAATTCATCGATGATCAATCCAGTGGAAGAGAGGTTCTTGAGGGTTTTTAGTAGGGAGAACACTAAACCACATTTTACCCCATCGAAGTATGATGGTAAGTTGGATTTAGATGAATTAATGGATTGGATCTTAGAGATGGAGAAGTATTTTGATTTTGAGAACACCACAGAAGAAAGAAAGGTGAAATATGCATGTACCTGGTTGAAAGGTCATGCACCTCTTTGGTGGGAAAATTTGTAGGTTGATAGACAGAGAAGAGGAAAATAGAAGATCAAATCATGGGAGTGGATGGTTGCCAAGTTAAAATCAAAGTTTATGCTAGAGGATTATCAAGTAAGTCTATCCTGGAAGCTACAGAACTTGAAGCAGAAAAAATCTATTGTAAAGGAGTATACCAAAGCATTCTACAAGTTGAATATCAGATCTGGACATGTCGATGATGAGGTTGAACAAGTTGCGAGATATTTGAATGGAATGTGGATGTTTATACAAGATGAACTCAGTTTTATCAAGTTGCAGAGTGTTCGAGAAGCTTATCAATATGCCTTGAAAGCAGAAGAGAAGTTGAACAAAAGACATGAGCAGAGACAAAGAGGTAGAGGTGGAAGGTTTTCTAGAGGAAGATTTTAGGGAGGAAGAGGATATTCAAGAGGAAGAGGAACCTATACATATTAGAATAAGGACAAGGAAGTAAACAAGGAAGATAATTCATACTAGAAGGATGCTAGAAATTTCTACTAGAGAAGAGAACTTGATGGTTACCGAAATGAGGGTTTTGGAAAAGATGGTAGAAGATAAGACAAAAGATTGTTTAGAGGGACTTGCTCTAAATGTGGAGAAGGACGTCATTATTTTGAATGTAAGAAGACATAGAATGTTGGGAGAACAACATTGGTGGAAGAAAGCCCCACTAGATCAGCTAACAAACCAGAAGATGGAGAATTGTTGATGATGAGGAGAGCTTTATGTCATACGGGAGAAGATGAAGAGCTCTTGCAGAGGCAAAATTTGTTCAAGACTAGATGTAAGGTATTTGATAAGTGTTGTAAAGTAGTTATTGATAGTGGTAGTTCGTATAATCTTGTTTCAGAAGAAATGGTGAATAAATTGAAGTTGGAAAGATTGACACACCCTAAGCCTTATCAGATAGCATGGATTCAGGATGATCATAAGTTGTTAGTAAGCGAGAAATGTTTGGTGAAATTGAAAATTGGGAATTATCATGATAAAGTTTTGTGTGAAGCCTATGGATATTTGTCACCTTTTGTTAGGTAGACCTTGGCAGTTTGATAGACAGGCAATACATGATGGGAGAAAGAACATATACACCATTTTAGCGAATGGGATGAAACAAAGCTTGTTACCCCTAGAGGAGCCTTTGAAGAGAGAAGTTTGTACGAATTCTAGAATTTGTTTGGTGGATTGAAGGAAATTCCTGGATGGAATGAGACATGAAAATGTGTGTTTTGCTTTAGTTCGTAAGAAGGTTGAGAACCTAGAACATGAAGAATAAAAACTAGAGGACATAAAATAATTGTTGACAAAATATGAAGACATCGTTTCAGGTAATGTGCCTAATGGATTACCACCTATGAGGAGTATTAGTCATTGCATTGACCTGATTCTCAGAGCTAGTTTGCCTAACAAAGCTGCACACCAGATGACACCGACAAAAAGTGAGGAGTTAAATAGACAAGTGCAGGAGTTGTTGAAGAAAGGTTTGATCAGAGAAAGTTTGAGTCCCTGTGCAGTACCAACAGTGTTAGCACCTAAGAAGAATGGAGAATGGAGGATGTGTACCGATTCTAGAGCAATAAACAAGATCGTAGTAAAGTATCGATTTCCATTACCTAGGATGGAGGACAAAATGGATTGTTTGAGTGGAGCCAAATACTACACAAAGATAGACCTAAAAAGTGGATATCATCATATCAAAATCAAAGAAGGAGATGAGTGGAAGACAACATTCAAGACAAATGAAGGATTGTATGAATGGTTGGTGATGCCTTTTGGATCGACTAATGCACTAAGTACTTTCATGAGATTGATGAATGAGTTATTGAAGAAATTCTTGGGTAAGTTTGTTATTTTATATTTGGATGACATTATGATTTTTAGTAAGACAAAAGAGGAGAATTTGTTGCATTTAAGACAAGTTTTACAGAGGTTGAGAGAACAAATTTTTTTGATAAACCTTAATAAGTGTACTTTCATGAAGGAAGAGTTAGTCTATTTGGGATTTGTGATATCTGCGGATGGATTGAAGATGGACCCCGAGAAGGTAAGAGCAATAATTGAATGGCCTACACCGGAAAGCATTGGAGAGGTTAGATCATTTCATAGATTGGATAGTTTCTATTGGAAGTTTATCATAAATTTCAGTTCAGTTTGTAGCCATATGACTGAGACAATAAAAGGAGATAGGAATGAATTCAAGTGGACAACTGGAGCAAATAAAAGTTTTGAATTACTAAAGCAAAAGGTCACTAAACAACCTATGTTAGCTTTACCAAATTTCAACAAATATTTCAAGTGGACTGTGATGCAAGCAGGAAGGCAATTGGAGCAGTATTGAATCAGGAAGGGAGAGTAGTAGCTTATTTCAGTGAAAAGTTGAATGATGCCAGGAGGAGATATTCAATGTATGATCAGGAATTTTATGCCATAGTTCAAGCCTTGAAGAAATGGAGACATTAACTATTGCCTAAGGAATTTGTGTTGTATACTAACCATCAAGCCTTGAAGTATTTGAACAATTAAAGCAAGTTGAATCAAAGACATATGAGATGGGTAGAATTTTTGCAGAGTTACACCTTTGTGTTGAAGCATAGGAGTGGGAAGTCAAACAAAGTTGTTGATGCATTGAATAGAAGGAGGAATTTGTTGATAGAGATGAGAGTGAAAATATTAGGATTTGAGGAGTTGAAGACCTTGTATGATGATGACCAGGATTTTGCTGAACCTTGGAGAGCGTGTAGAGAACTAGTTATGGTAGATAGAAGTCAATGGTTGGATTATTTCATTCAGGATGGGATGATATTCAGAGGACTTCAGTTGTGTATACCTAAGAGTTCTATAAGGGAGAATCTGATAAAGGAGAAGCATAGTGGAGGATTAGTCAGACACTTTGGTGTTGACAAAATAATAGCTCTGGTGAGTGAACATTACTTTTGGCCTTATATTCATAAGGATGTTAGGAAATTTGTGCAGAGCTGTAGAATTTTTCAAGTTGCAAAAGTTAGTAGTCAGAATGTGGGATTGTATAAACCTTTGACAATACAAGAGAGACCTTGGGAGGATATAAGCATGGATTTCATACTTGGATTGTCCAAGACACAGAGATGAAATGATTCTATATTTGTGGTGGTGGATGGATTCTCAAAGATAGCTCATTTCATACTTTGTAAGAAAACATTAGATGCAATGCATGTAGCTGACTTATTTTTCAAGGAGGTAGTGAAATTGCATGGATTACCTAAGAGCATAGTTTTAGATAGAGACACCAAGTTTGTTGGTTATTTTTGGAGAACACTTTGGAAGAAGATGAAGACAAATTTGAGATTTAGTTCTACATTTCACCCACAAAATGATGGACAAACAGAGGTAGTAAACCAAAGTTTGAGTAATTTGATGAGATGCTTAGTTGGAGAGAAAACCAGAAGTTGGAATTTGATTCTTGCACAATTAGAGTTTGCCTACAATAATTCAGTGAACAGGAGTACTGGAAGAACACCTTTTGAGATTGTAACCAGAGCACACCCTAGAGGTATATCAAAATTCAGAGATATCAGTAATGAAGACAAGCAGAGTGCAGAGGCAGAAGAATGTGCAGATCACATGAAGGCCTTGCATATTTACATTAAGAAACATTTGGAGGATATGAACAATAAGTATAAGGACAAAGCAAATGAGAAGAGGAGACATAAGGAATTTGATGTTGGCAATGAAGTGTTGTTATATCTAAGAAAAGATATATTTCTAGTTGGAACCTATGACAAGTTGCAGATGAGGAAGTTTGGACCTTGTAAGATCTTGAGGAAATTGAGATCTGGAAATTCATATGAAGTAGAATTACCAGATAGTTTGAGTATTTCACTATATTCAACAATTCAGATCTACATCAGTATCATGAATCAAAATTCAGTGAAGACGGTATTGCAAACTTAAAAAAATAGTTGTCTCGGAAGGAGCCAGACCAGATTGAAGATATTTTGGATAGTAGGATTGGGCGAAGTACCTAGAGCAATCAGTACAAGTGGAAGGATAGACCAATTGAAGATTCATCTTGGATTTCTTAGGTAGAGGTGGACCACCTTAGTTTTCCTCTGACCCCAACAAAGTGAGAGACTCACTTTTTCAACAACCCCGGATGTCTGATGCAGGAGCATCTCCAGTTCTTGGCAATATTGCATCAACCAAAAACATTTCCTTTTCAGTTTGTTTTATGTTTTGTAGTTTTAACATTTCTTTATGCATTTCCTTGCATTGGCTCACTGGATCTTGTGGAGCTAGATTTTTTGCTTGAGGACATGATCATCTTTCTTATTCCTAAACCGTAGAGCATTTGGATCATTTTTTGACAAGTTATTGCTTTCAAATTCCAAGACAGGTTTTTGGCCCTGGAACCGCTTGGACCTATATTGGCAAATCTTGCGGATCCTTTATGTCGCTTGTGGAGCCCCAGTTCATTGATTCTAATGTTCCTTGGTGTATGTTCGACCTTCCCTTTGATCCGCATTCCATCCTTTGGATTTTTTGGAAGAATCTCTTTGGTGGAGGCTGACTTGTTTGTTTTACATGTTTGATCTTTTTCTTCAGCATTTGATCCCTTTTTGGGCCGACGGGATCCCCCTAGACCATATAAATCAATGTAATTAAACATCATAATTCAATTAGAAAGAAATAGAAGATAAATCTCAAGAATTAGAGGTCTGGAGTTGACCGATTCTATAATTGAGCATGTATGTAGCAGGCCAATGAGCCGAATCTTGTATCTTAGATGTTATCGGTTATCTGTAATCAGTTTTCATGATCTAATTCATTAAGTTCTACATTGCCTCCATCATATCCTCTTGTTTTCGTTATGTTTACTCTTGCTGCCCGGTCTAGATTGATCTCTTTGATATCCCTCCTAACTAGTGACTACACCACCAACTATGTAAGTCAAGTTAATACTTAGAATGTACACTAATTTTTTTACTTCAATGTATATCTTAAGTATTCCCCCCGCTCCCACTGTCATTTTGCTTCATGTGCATTGATGTGTGTTGGATTTTAAACCCCAACACATGTCATATTTTTTGTGTGCCCTAAGTTTTTGGTGTGGGTTGGGATTGAAAACCCGATACACACCAAATCCCTAGCTTTGATGTGTGTCAGGTTTTCACCTAACTCACATCACCGTTATTTTAAGTGACCTTCCAAAATGGTGCATGGCAAAGTCACGACCCCACCATGAACCAGAGCATCGCTTCACGATGCATGTTGGGGCCATGGCCCCATAATACACCATTCCTTTGTGCTTTGCCTTAAGTTCTTTCCAAAGGTGATAGTCGGGGTTATATCCCTAACTTGCACCATGATACCTTCCAAGTGCAATTTGGGGATACAACGCCGACTAGCACCTTTTGCAGTTTACTTTCTTTGTGCTTTAATA
Organism: Cryptomeria japonica; assembly: GCF_030272615.1. Lineage (NCBI taxonomy): Eukaryota > Viridiplantae > Streptophyta > Pinopsida > Cupressales > Cupressaceae > Cryptomeria > Cryptomeria japonica. The sequence continues at coordinate 481,266,690 of NC_081412.1, forward strand.
ACATAGATGCATATTGGGTTTGCAACCCCGATATGCTCCTATATTTTTTTTATCTTCTCCAAGTGCATGTTGAGGTTGTAAGCTCGATATGCACCTCTTTTTGGTTTTGATAATCCATTAAGTGCAAATCGGACTTATAAGTCCGTTATGCACTTCTTTGTGTTTTTTACTAGTTTTAGGTGCTAATCGGACTTATAAGTTTGATTTGTACTGAATGCACACACTTGCAAATTGATAATACAAATTCAATTTATGCTTAATCAGATACTTTTTTTCTATAAAATGGTATTTTGTAATCCTTTTAAGGAGGCTAATTTGCTCAAAAATTGTAATGACCTTTTTCAAATGTTACAGTGTAATCATATTCAAATGACAAAGCCATCACCAAGCAAAAGATCAATGAAGTTCAAGAAGAAAGACCCACATCTGACCTTTCCTCCATTTGTGTCATCAAACATTGAGAACATTAAGGACACAGATATAGGGCATGTTGATCTAGATGAATTCTTGAAAAGGGTTAAGAGCCACCAGTGTCATACAAAATGAAGCCTACCATCAACATTGGAATTCATTTAGTTGGAGCCTTTCTTATGTCGGCACAGAACCCCGAGTTTGTGTTAGCCTTTGCTAATTGGTATGATCTAGTGAGTAGGTGAGTAAAGGATGCAGAGGGAAAGAAGACCGTCATCAAGTTAGATGATGATTTCTTTGACACTATTTTCAAGTTTCCGCATATAGATCAGTATGCTAACATTGATATAAAATCGGCAATAACCTAATATGATAATAATTCCAACAAGTGCAAAAGAAATATCAATGAGAATCGGTCAAAGACTTAAAGGCCCACAATTGCAAGGTGGCCTTAGAATATTCACCGAAGTGATTTTATTAAGGAGGTCAATGATTTGATTACTCTTCTTAGTAGACTAAAGGGGCTTCCAACTTCTAATACTTATTATAATTGGATGTATCGGTACATCCACATAATCTGGCAAAATAAGAAGAAAATCTACTAGGGTAAACAAATTGTTGATGCATTGTGCGAACAGTTTACCAAAGTACCCACCACCTTAAAGTTCAACATGAATTCATGTCTTGTATATGCAGCAGCCTCAATGAGGCATTTTCTAGGTTTATCTACCACAGGAGACAAGAGTCAAAATCATGTTTATCAATATTTCACATAGTTGCCTCTCAAGGATATTTTGAATCATTTCAGGAGAGTCAATAATGCTTTCTTTGCTCATTACATGTATATGTTTAACAAGGATCTTCAAAAGAAGAGAGTATCAGATGAGGCCTGAAATGTTGTGAATCAAGATGGATGTGTCTTTTTCCAATTCCCTAAATTCACATATCTTAGGATTGGATGCTTCGATGGTGAGCCTTTCATACTTCCTAAGTACCCATTTGACAAAATTATTCTCATGGAGATGGATCGTCAGATGATAGCAATGCATGAACGTCAATCTGGTGCCCACAAGACTAGACTCAAGTTCTACATTACCATTGGGAAATATTCTATTAATTCTATCTACAAGGTTCGAGCCATGGAAAAATAAATGACGAGAGTAACAATGAAATTATTCAAGGCCAGAAAACACTTTGACTATAGAGGCATGAAGATTAAAAGCAAGAAAAGTTACACTCATGTTCATCGTATTGAGGATGTGTCAATTGATTGTAGAATAGAAGAGGATATCAAGAGGCTTGACTACTAGAGTCTGATAGTAGAACAAATTGAGAACCTAAATCTTGTTGATATCTCTGAAGATTTTGAGAATGATGGTAATATTTTGCATCCTAGGTATGAGAAGAAAATGGTTGTTGAATCATCTTTGTCTTTGATTTAGTGGTCTCAAAATGAAAACATTTCAATAAGGGCTAGGTTCCAAAATATTCTTGCCAATACCAATGTTTGGTTAGCTTAGAAAGGTATTCAATTGAAGCCTTTCCAAACTAAATCTAAAGATGACACTACAAGGCCTATGGGAAAGTCTTCTAAGTTTAGAACAAAGAATAGATAGGACACGATAGCTCTGAAGGGTCCCAAGTTCAAGTTCATAGTGGGGAAAGGTAAGAGTCAAGGGGAATCATCTACCCAAGAGACTCAAGTTGATGATGGAGCTGATAAAGAAGATGATGAAGGTGAGAAAGAAGAAGAAGAAGAGCTGAAAAGGAACAAGAAGAAAGATTTGACAAGGAGGGATTACCAGAAATCCCAAGTACTTCCCATTCTCAAGAGACATAAGAAGGTGTTCCTCCTACATAATGTGACACTACAAGTACTAGTTCAGTTTCAATTTCTGACATTGTTCCTTTTGGTTCTACTATCTCATATTTATCCTAGACTCTTGTGATCCATATCATTCTTTTCACAACTACCAGTGATTCCGCCCTTCACACACCTCATGATAACATTGAAAGTGTTTTTCCTCCTAATCTGTTTGAGGTAACTTCTTCCATGTTGGAATATTTTGATAAATTTATATTAGAAACTCAGCTTGCCCCTAAGGTTTGCATTACTCAAAATCCACCTGCCATTATTTTTGATATTAAAAGCAACCAAAACAAGGGGGCTAACCCAGGTACAGAAAAAGAAAAACAGTGGCAAGCCAACTGTCAGCGGAGCAACAGAAAAATCGCAGACCCCTGAACTTTCCTTTATCAAAAACTTTATTCATTCTATGCATATTAGCCAGGTAAATAAAAGTCTTAATAAAAGTATGCCACGTAGGGAAACAGATAGTTAAGTTCAAGCATAACCAAACACTAAAACTATAAGCTGATAGGCCACTAGGACCAAAAAAACCAGAAACCCAAACCATACAAGACATCTATTTCTTTTTTCCATGGCTCCTCTTGGGGAGGAGATTCCTAGCCCATTCCTTGGTGAGAAATTTGAAGAGGTCCATGTAGTCTTTGTCCTCCTTTCCTTTACCTTTGATTGTGTTTTCCTGCAGAAGACACAGAGTGGTCGCCAAGCAGTGCATAACATTGGGAGCAAACCTGGAGACGTCCTGTAGCTTGTTCTCAATGGGCTCCATTCCGTTGGTGATTTCGTGCAAGTTTTCAAACATACCCTCCACTTTCTTACCCAAGTCCACCATATTGCAATCCTCTTCCTCCTTTGTGCTGCTCTCTTCCTCCACCACCATCATCTTATCAAACTTGACGGGGAGTGTTAGCCTCACCCGTAATCTCCACATCAGAGTCAATTTCCTGAATTCTAACTTTCTTAAGAGGTTTAGCATCCTCTGAATGGTGCTTTTTATTCTTCTTACTACAGGAGCCAATTTCAGGCAGCCAGGGAGGGCTTATGTTAGGTTTATCAGTAGCAATGGCTAGGGGTTGGATTTTCAGGCACATTTTCGACAGAAATCATGCGAGGGGGGCAAAGGGCCAGGTGGAAATAGTAGAAGCAGAGGATAAGGCCTTGGTGCAGAAGAGGAAATTCCTTGCCTTTTTTCTTAGTCTCCGCAATATCTTTTACATTAGAGTCCAAAGAGTGCAGCAGAAAAAAAAGGAATGGAGATAAGATCTTTATTTCTAAGATGGTTAAGGAAAGGAAGGTGATAATAGTAGAAGATCTCATATCGTCCTTCAAGGGTGAAATATTTTATTATGATGTAACAGACCTTGTCCCAAGGGTGCAGAATCTCTTCTTGGTTGAAGTCACCCACCCTCTTCACAGGGTTCTCCCCATCACGAAAAAACTGGTTTAGGCTTGTGGTGTCCGAAATGCGGCTTTGTTTTTTCCATTTCCTACCCTCCATGGATAAACCCGTCTACTAAGTGATCACCTCTTCATTGATTTTGAAGGAAATACCACCCATGGTAACCCTTCTACCCTCCTAGGAGATAATGAACTACTTAGACAGTCTCTCATCATTTCCTTTCATGCTTTCCATAAATTTATCTAGCCCACCTTCCAAGCAGACAAACCACACCATCGGCCTGGCTTTAAATTCATCTATTTTGTCGGGTTCCAGTCTTAGTCTGTCACCCCCCATGGTTCTTTCTTCCAGCTTAGTAGAGCAAATGAGAAATGGGGTAACAAAGAAATAGGGCCGAACTAGACCAGAGGCAGAATGAAGAAGAAAACTTATCCAGCTCTAGGATAAGATCATGCAATAAACACTGCGATTATTGAAAGTAGTGTTTAAACAGATTTCACCATCACAAAATCTATTACACTCATGTGAACCATCAATCCAACTAATGTGATTTGGTTAACCCTAGCCGTTGCCTTTATCGCCGCCAATGATATTCGTCTGGATGATAATTAAAAAATTGCCTTTCCTGATATCAGTACTACATCGATAAATATCATCATTATCTAACCCCCCTTGTAGCTACGTGGCAAGCCCAACCCATGATGGGCAGGTTTCCCCTCCAAATTTAAAATTTAAAAATTGGTTCTCTTCATTCGATGATAATTATATGGGTTCATCATTAGACTTGGTTTTTTTCTTTCTCCAAGATCTCCTTGGTGATCATTGGCAGCAGATTGATATTCCTCCAACATCGTAAGTTGTTTTGTAGCCTACCCACCACAACCATAGAGTCAACAGTCGCATTCCCTTCTTTGAAGATGTGGCAGATGGTGAAACAATCAAGGTTAGCCAAAAGCATTCTAGAATCCCTCAAAATAGAATCCACTTTCCGACCAGCAATAGATCTACCATTGACAGCTTCCACAATAACTTTAAAGTCACCCTCAATTTCCTATTTTTTAATACCAATAGCGGTAGCAACTCTCAGACCCCAAAGGAGAGTGATAGGGAGGACCCTAGATTACTTGAGTCAGCTTGATTCACTCCAAGGCCTTTTTCCTAGCCTAACCCGGGAATGCTCCTCTCTATTCCCCTATTCCACTCTACGTCCTCACTACCGAGGGTTGTTACTCTGCTCTTTGTGAATTCACTTTCGTAAATCCACCAACTCACTAATATACTGAATCTAACCAGACACCTTGTAGGGTTTGCTCTACCATTAGCTATACCTTTGACTTCTCCAAAGTTGTTTCCCTCTCATACTTGGATTCTTCCTCCTATTGATCCCATCTTCCCTTGGTATGAGGCTAATAACCTAGACTCCGGTCTACCCTGCAAGTGATTCCTCTTGGTCACTAATACCTGGTCGAGCTATCATCAAGCTTGCCTAGGGTCAGTCTGCTGAAACGGTCGACGTTATTCCCTGGTCTGCTACACATAAAACTCTACTATACATGGCCGACTCTTCTTGACAACCTCCAATGGTCGTGTGGATCCCATGAGGGAGAATCAAGACAGAGCCATGTTATAACTACTTGTCACCAACAGAAAACAAGAAACATAACGACAACTTATTTATAGAGCTGAGCTTGGCACGATTTCAAAATTGGAACTCACAAAACATAGAAAAATAACATCTACTCTATCACACTAGCATTTAAATATTTAAGCCATTATTTATAGTTTTCAAACGAAAATTGAACTCTGAGAAAGAAAACATAAAACAGTCTTCAAATTGTTATTCAAAAAGATGTTCTTTGTTCCACCTATCGAACCTCCTTCTCACCTTGTTACAGAATGTCCATTGAGTCTTTTATAGCCTCCTAAACATGTCTTGAATCATCCCTAATAGAAAAGATTCAACTCGACACCATCTGGTTTCTGACTGTAATTGATTTTTGGATTTCCATCGGGTCATCGGGTTAGCACCGAAACACTTATTCCGATGTTTGAGGGCAGTTTACAACTCACTTGCCTTTCTATCAGGTCATCGTAGTAGCCTCAAAACACTTACTCCGATGTTCGATGACATTTTATACTTTGTGCACTTCCACATTGGTTTCCATCGGGTCATCGGAGTAGCCTTAAAATACTCACCGATGGTCGATGGTGCACTCCCAACAGAATGCTTCCTTGTCGGGTTATCGGTGTAGCCCCAAACATGTTCTGTTGATGTTTGATGATACGCTCCAAACCTTTTGCCTTCCCATCAGGTTATCGGTGTAGCCCCAAACATGTGATACTGATAGTCAATGGTGAGCTCCAAACCGCATGCTTTCCGATTGGGTTATCAGGTGGCACAAAAACTAGTCTTGTCGATACCCAATGGCTCCACTTCGACTCGCTCTACTCGCTAACTTCTTGCTGGGTCCCACCATGGTTGCCAAGTCATGGGAGATAAACCTTGTGTAGCTTTCCATAGTGGTATAGTGACCGATGTTGATCATCCCGGATTTGCTCACCCGTTAGCTGGTGGTTTCATCGGGTTATTGGGGTAGGTGGAAAACACTCCCACCGATATCCGATGGTTCCACTTTGACTTTCTCCAACTGCTAGCAACTCCATCGTGGTAAGTCTTTCTAAAAAATAAAACTTTCACAAAGAAGACAAAAATGCACCCCAAGCTCCAAACATACAACCTAATGGACTAGAACCAGTCCTTATGCCAAAATTACCAAAATTGAAAAGGGTATTTACTCACCCTTAGGTGCTCCTGCACCAGAGAGTCATTCCCTCTGCTCGAGTGATAGTATGGTTCTTCAAGATACCTTCATAGGCTTCTACACTATTCCCCCGGTGGTCACGGATGACTTTACCTCCCTCTTGGCAGGTATTTTGGGCTGAACCATCAAAATTCAGTTTGTGCCAAGAGGGGTTTGGGGCTAACCATTTGGTCTTTTTTCTGTTGATCTTTGCACTGTTGTTGAAGAATTTAAACTCCAAGGGGAGCTTCCATAGTTTAGCAATTTTTTTATCAGTCGGGTTAGGAGGATTGGGGGGGTTTCCACCTAGTCACTAATATATTATCCATAAGCATTTTGAAGCAATTCTAAAAAACTTTATCTGGGGGGGTTTCAACATCTCTAAAGATTTTGTTGTTTCTTTCTTTCTAGACACCCCAGCAGATATGGGGAGGGATCTGCCTTTGTACCTGAAGAATCAGGGGGTGGTGGGAGAGAGGTGTCCATCCAGTAACAAATTGACGAATTTTATCCTAAAAAACCCATTGAATACCACTTTTTTCAAGGGTAATGGTCCACAAGTGTCTAGCGAAGGGGTAGTGGATGAAAAGATGGTCAATAGTTTCCTCCTCATCTTTACATAAAATGCATCTATTGGGAAGTTGGAATCCCCTCCTTTTTAGATTATCCAGAGTCAAGATTTTTCCATGCATAAGAGACCACTAGAAGAAGTTAACTTTTGGAATAAGCTATGAGTTCCATATTTTCCTCCAACATTCAACATCACCAGTGGGTCTCAGGAGTTGCTTGTAAGCAGACTTGACCGAGAACTCCCCCAACTGGGTCCCCTTCCAAATTAATCTGTCCTCTGGGGGAGATAAGGGAACCCTACACTCAAGCATAAGATCCTGCAGATCAAGGGCAGTGGGTAATAGGTTAGGTCGATCAGAAAAGATCGGGGCTATGCTCTTCCATCTTCCTCTTCCTGGCATTGTGTAGTCAGCAATGTAATCACCAAAGTTCTCCTTTAGGAAATACATTATTTGGCAGAATCAAGATTCAGCTAGAGGTTTGTCATCCAACCAAGAGTCTTCCCAGAAACTAATCTTCTTGTCGTTCCCAATCTGCCACTTCAGTCCTTCTCTGATAACCGGCTTGAGTTTCAAGATATTGTTCCATAATTTTGACCCATGAGGTAGGTCACCAGCACTCAAATTAAAACAGAACTGCTCCCTTTCCAAATACTTAGCCCTGATAATGTTACACCAGTCCACCTCACCGTTAGCTAGGGTCCATCCCACTTTAGCAATTAGAGCCTTGTTCAAGGTATTTATCTTTCTGATACCAAGACCTCCCATGGTTTTGGGTAAGAAAACAGTGTCCCAGTTGATCAGAGAGAGGTGTTTCTTTTCCTCCATGCCCATCCAAAGAAAAGTTCTTTGGATCCTCTCAAGATTTTCCCCCATAGCACCATATATTTTAAACAAGGAAAGGAACTACACAGGGATGCCCTAGAGGGAAGCAACAAGGAGTTGGAGCTTACCCGCACTACTAAGGAATTTGCCCTTCCAACCAGCAAGTTTGTTTTGTATTCATTCAAGGATAATATTCCAGAACGCAGGGGTAACCTCTTTAACAGTGAGGGGGAGACCTAGGTAAGTCCTAGGAAGAGCAAGAAACTTACACTCCAGGATAGAAAGGATTTTAGTTTGAAGGTCCACAGAGATGTTGAAGAAGAAGAGATTACTTTTGTCATAGTTGATACATTGCACTGAGGTAGAGGCATAATCCACCAGTAAATTCATCCATACTTTAGCCTCAATCACTGAGGATATACCAAAAAGAAAGGTATCATCAACAAATTGTTGGATCACTCAGGGAGGAATAGTAGAAGCCACTTTGAATCCCTGTAGTCTACCATTGATCATCATATCAACCACATTCCTACTAAAGACTTCAACAATCATAATGAAAAGATAAGGGGATAGGGGGTCTCCCTGTCGAATACCTTTTCTAGCTTTAAAGTGGCCCCTAGGGGTCCTATTGATCAAGACTATTAACTGAACCATAGAAACACATTCCCGTATCATGTCAACTACCTTCTGGTTGAAGCCCAGTTTTGAGAGAGTTTTAAATAGGAAGCATCGGTTGACTTTATCATAACCTTTTGAAATGTCAAGTTTGAAAGCCATACCTGGAATTCTGCTCCTATCCATAGAGTGGATTATTTCATGGGTAGCAATGGCCGCATCTAGGATTTGACGACCAGGGACAAAACCTTTCTGGGAGGGACTAATAAACTTAACTAGAAGAGGCTTAATTCTATTCACCAAGATCTTAGAGATTATATTGTAGATAGAATTGCAAAGGCTTATGGGCTGAAAATATTTCATGCAATTGGGGTTCGGAGACTTGGGGACAAGAACAATGTAGGTGTTGTTCAGTTTTGTCAATAATTTTCCAGTCCTAAAGAAGTCCTTCATTGCTTTAGTAACATCATAATTAAGAATGTCCCAATAATCCTGGAAGAACATCGAGGGAAAGCCATCCAAGCCTGAGGTCTTGAAAGCACCCATCGTAAAGACTGCCAAGCGGACCTCCTCTAAGGAAATAGGAGCAAGGAGTTGACAGTTATCCTCCTCCCCAATGGCATTAGGTAGCTTACTGAAAAGCCTATCCTAGAGGGACTCATTATCTCTTCCAGATTCAATATACATACGGATGAAGAAGTTAGTGGTAGTTTGACCAATTTGGGATTCTCCAGTGATCTCCTAACCAAATTCATCCTTTAGACATTTGATAAAGTTTCTCCTTTTGTGAATGCTCGTTGAGCAGTGGAAGAAAGCCAAGTTTCTATCACCCTCTTTCAGCCATTGAATTTTGGATCTTTGCTTCTAATAGATTTCCTCCTTAGAAAGGATTTCCTTCTAACTCTTATGACATTATTCTTCAACAAGAAGGGAGTGAGGGGGGTCACCAACAGCCATACTGCTTTGGAATTGTTCAAGCCAAGACCACAACTCCTTTTTCTTTTTGAAGATGTCACCAAAGGTTGCCTTATTCTAACCTTTCACTTCTTTGTAGATGAGGTTCAGTTTCACAACAATTATGAACATTGTAGCCCCTTGGATTAGGGTGGCCCACCAGCCCTTAACCAAATCTCTGAAATCTAGGTGGGATTCCCACATAATCTCATAGTGAAAAGGTGGGGGACCCAGGAGGGGTCTATCATTCCAATGAAGGAGGAGGGGGCTATGATCTGATGTAGTCCTTTGGAGGGTCTTTAGATAGGATTTGTGACCAATATCCCAATTGGCAGAGACAAGAAATCTATCCAAACTGACTTGAATTAGGTGATTGCCTTTCCTATTATTTGACCAAGTGTAGGGGACACCTTGAAGATCGATATCAAAGAGGCTAGTAACATTAATAAGATTAGCAAGATCTCCCATGCTATCAAAAAAATCCACAAGACCTCTACATTTCTCAAAGGGGTAGAGAGGGGTGTTGAAGTCTCTAGCCAACATGTAATGAGAATTATGGCCTGCAAGGATGAGCTTATAAATTTCCCCCCACCCTAGATGCATTCCCACTTTGGAATTGGGGGTATATATATTGAACAAGTGCTAACACAGATCACCATATTGAAAAGTAATTGCAAGGAAGTTCTGAGTGCTAACTGTAGCGTCGTAAATTATACGCACTTGCTACGGTGGTACAACTTCACACCTAGTTTAGCACCCGCCTTGGCGCATTTTGCATTTTGCATCGCATTTCCCCTTTAGCACTTAATTAATTAAATTAATTAGGTCTAAGGTTCTATTTTATCATCTCCCATATCATAAAGTTGGGCCCTTTTCATTAAAGTGTGGCCCTTTCATTTTATTCTTCCAATGCATCATTTAATCTAAAACCCTAATTAGGTCCTATTTTGAACTTGGGGGCTTGATTTCGGGGGTCAAAACATCTCGAAATTAGCTGTAACTTCGAGATTCGCTCTAAAATCATCATATCCAATGGCCCTGAAAATTTGGTGAAAAGTTGTCGGGACCATGGCGCCCGACGTGCACATGGTACCGGACATTTTTCCCGAAATTTTAGGAGCACGATCCAATCATAAAATAAAGCTTAACACCAAGAAATTGGCGGGATATTCAATCTCTAGGTCGGCCTAAAGTTGGAATTAAGGCCTAGGGTTTCATATATAAGAGCTCTCTTTCTTCATTTGAAAGGATCTGAATTTTGGTTTTCAGAACCTCATATGCAGCAAAAGAGCAGATCTTTGAAGACTTCAACAACATTCAACATCCTTCTATCAAGCATTTATCAATTTCATTCATCCATTTAGGGCTTGGAAGACATTGAAGATTAATAGGAGATTACCAACTGAAGATTGGCTTGTACTCCTCCCTTGAGGGTTGGGTATGATTTCATGTTGTTTTCATGTCTTTGCATAAGCTTCAATATGTCCTTTATTCATGCTTTATATTACTTTGCATCTTGATTTAGAGCATTTACATTATCATTTACAAGCAATTAGGGTTTACTTTCTAGGTTGCTCTGGTTTGCTTTCTTGCATTTAAGGACCTTGCACACACACTAGGTCTGCACACACAATACATTTTACAATACAACTTGGCTATTCATGGAGGTGGAAATCACCGAAGCGGGGGTTTGACTAAGGCAAAACCCTATATAGCCGCCCAAACACCTTTTCAGATATAAGTGCAGGTTTCAGGACTCGGACGATGCCGCAAGTTGCAGATCTGAAAGAAGCAGACTGAGACAGAACAACACACCAAATTCCAGCCCAGAAAGCTAGGACAGGGGCGTGGGGCGCCCTGGTCCTGCCAGGACAGGGGCGCTGGGCGCCCTAGTCCCTAGGACAGGGGCACTGGGCGCCCTGGTCCTTCTGGCAGACAGCAAGTTTCAGCATTTTGACAGCTTTTCAGGTTGCAAAACAGCAGTTTTCGGAGCAGTTTCAGGGGCAGAATCAGGACAGGGGCGCCCGCGCCCCCGTCCTGAACATCTTCAGTCAAATTTTAACTCCGGGTACACATTTGCATTCTTGTCTTGTCCTTGTGTTTACAGCTTTCCATTGTTTAAGTTCAATTTTGCAATCTTGTTATTAGTTCATACTTGCACTTTGGGGTTAGGGATTGAACTTGCATCATTTCATCTTTCAATTGCAACAAAGGAATAGAAATCCTAATAGGTAGCCCGTGGCTCTCTCTTCCACAAGAAGAAGTAGCCAATTGTGTGATACCTCTAGGCTCTTTCGTATTCCACAAGTGTGTGGTTGAAAGTGAGATTAGGGCATGTTTGCTTAGTGTCACTTTTTCTCCCACACACTAACATAGATCTTTCCTTTGACTTTGAAGGGGTCCCAGAGGGTAGCAATTCCCCCATATTCCCCCAACGCCTTCACATACAAAAAGGCAGCCCCCGACCAAAGTTTACCACCAATGGTTGCAAAAGTTTGCTAGGACATTTTAACCTCTTGAAGAAGACAAATATCAAGTTTCATTTCCAAGATATATTGTTTTATAGGAAATTGCTTCGAGGGGTTGTTAAGACCCCTTATGTTCCAGGAGAGGAACTTCATTTCTTATTCCTATTGATTCCATCAAGGGTCAGCTGTCTGCCCCTTCCAATATCCCTTGCCATAACTTTATGTCTCAACACCCTCTCAGTTGGTCTTCCAACTTTACTATCAATACCCACATCTGCCTTCTTAGCTCTGGTTTTCTTCTTCTAGGTCAGCCAGTCCTCATTATCCACAGGGGAGGAATAGGATGGTGATAACTTCACATAAGAATTCAGCAGGGGGGATTTAGCCACTCCCTCTGATGTATCCGCCTTGCTAGGGGGACAGAGAGGGGTTGTGATTAACAACTTATTTTCACCCGGAGGCGTCTTAACACCATAGGGGTTGAAGGGGGGTTGTGGGGTCATGGGGATAAATATAGAAAGAGGCTTGAGGGAGAGGTAGCCATCACTCATAGTCAAGGAGGGGGAGGCAAGGGGACCAGGGGATAGTCGTAGACTAACCACTAAGGGAATTTCACCATCTTTCAGAGGCACAACTGGGCTAGATTTCTTCACTGGATCTTAAAATGTCAAGGATCTTGTCAGTGTGGGGATAATCAACATAGATCTCATTCACATTAAGCAGTCCCAAAGGGGATAAAGAAGAGGGAGCACTTGGGCTGATGGGTTCATCCACAATAGCCTTTTCTTTTAGCTTAGGTTTTGCAGACGCCAAGGTCTTACACTCAGCATACATGTGCCCTTGTTTAGCACATTTCTGACAAAAAAGAGTAGCATTTTCATAGACAATGGCCTTGGACCATTTTCCCTACTTTGAGATTAGAGAAACAAAGTTGGGGAGTGCTTTGTTAATAGCAACATTGACACACAAACAGGCATAAACCAACCCGGATTTAGCAAGAGTGATTGAGTTTGTTGTAACATAGCTACCAAATGAGTTCCCGATCCAGAGGAAGATCTGTTCATCCTAGAATTCCAGCAGGAGGTCAGGGAGTCTAACCCAAATAGGAGCCATGCAATTGAGTTTGACTGAGGAGTCAAAACCAGGCTTCCATTAGCAAGAGTTAGAATATGTTTTCCATAGGCCCAAGAGCCTAAGAGAACAAAGATCAGGTCTTCCTCCGCAGTAAACTTGAAAAGGAAGAGACCCACCTGGCATTGCCGAGATGTAAACACTTCTCTTTAATTTCCATCTTGCGTTAGCCCAACTTTTAACCATGTCAATAGATGGTCTGAAGGAGAAGAAGCATCCAACTATCGCCAGGTGAAGGGATGAAGCGATTTTATCCACAAGATTATCCGGGAGCTTGATCTCAGTTCCTTCATGATGGGTTGGTGCTTGGGATAGACTAGCCTAGTCTATGCTCCTAGATCCTTCCCTGGGATCTCTTGGTGTTCTCTCCACACCCTAGGGTCTCTAGGACTTCCCTTTCTTGAGAAATCCCCTAACCTTTCCCAATCCACCCACCAATGAGTTGCTATGCTGCTCCTAAGGTCTCACCTACTCACGAGGCTCAAAACCCCTTACTATGGCTAATAAGGGCTAGGCTTGTTCTACACCTTCCAAGGTCTTAGCAAGGTTAAATCAGGTCTTAAACCATGTTTTACATCCCCCCATGTGCCCCCAAGAAGTTTCTACCTTCATCCTTTCTACCGATTTCATTGTTTTGTGTTTTTGCTTACAAAACAAGGCTACAAGGATTAGGACAAATTAGGCCTCCTACCCGGTCCTTTAGGGATTTCTCTCACAAATGATGCATACACAACCCAAACTCCCAAAATAGACTACCATTCAATTGGAAAGGGCTCAAGGATTTTCTAGGTTTTGGGCCTCCAAGTGGTCGTACACTGCCTTGGGCGAATTTTGGGGTTTTTAAGGGTTTTGTGGTCTGCCTGGGTCACAGTGAGTGTTTTGTGTTTTAGCCACTTTTTCTGGATTGGTGGAGGCTCCTCCTTCACACCAATGATGCTTCAAACACTCCTCTATACCTCCTCCAAAGGGTGTACTTTCCTCTATCCAACCTTGCTCTCCAAGACCTCTGCAACTTAACCTCTCCTAGTCGGGCACTGTTCAGTCTCACCTAGGATTGGGTTTCTTGATGGCCTCCCTGCATTTTCAAGGGCCCTGCTTGTTTTGCAGTATGGTACAAGGTCTGCACTCTCATTCCCCATGGTTTCATGGTGGTTCCACAACGGGGAATGGAGTTATGTGGCCATTTACACAATCCTGTCCAAAACTGGACAGAAAGAAGATAGTTTTCAAAATATCTACAAACACACACAATCTGCAAATAAACACCTAAACTAATTGCTTGAAATGAAAGTATTTACACCATGAAAGACATTCCACACAGTTTTGGATGTATCTCAATCCATTAACTTGCTTGGTTGCCTCATTCAAACTGACTGGTAACAGTTTTACAGTCTCAGTCTAGTCTTTTTGCAAGGGTCGTACAATGTCTGACATCCAACCCATTAATTTAGGGTTTTCAAATACTTATAATACCCATACCTCAGTCAGTGTGCCAAAATTAGGGCTCTCCATGCACAACAAGGGTCTATGACCATTTTGGGTGGAAAAGTTGCTTGACAACTTTAAAAAGTTGTCATGCAACTTTTGCATCTTTTGAGCAACTTTGCCCTTGTTGCTTTTCATGACTCCTAAGCCTATTTTGGGCTATCCTAAGGACATCAACATTCCAATAAGGCCTAACACACATTCTAGGAACACTCAACCTCTCCTACAGAAGAAATCACAACAAAAACACTAAGGACCTAAAACTAGGACCTAGTCTAGCACACATGAGCTCATGGCTCTTATTCATGTACAATTGCTTCTAAAGAAGCATAACACCAAAAAAACAAAGAAAGAGAAAGAGTTTGGAAGGGTTCTCCTACACCACTTCATCAGTTTGGGTAAAGTTAGCCAAAGCCGCTTCCAAAGTCGTATAAGTGGACCCTAGAAGGGCACTTTTCCAGTTGGATTTGGAATCTTTCTTACCAATCTTCGTGTTCTTTTTCCCGGAAGCATTTTTCGACATGGGGTGGGGGTGTATTCTTCATGTTTTCTTCAGGGTTATCCAATCCTTTATCCTCATCATTCAGGCCAGAATCCGTTAGTACCAAAGATGAAGAGCTAGAAGGAATATCGATCTTGGCAGTCTTTTCTGTATGACTCGTAGGCAGTGGGGTCCCAGAAGTGGAACCAGGGGCATGTGAACTAACTATGGTATCAAGGGGGGGTCCTATTGCAGGGAGGAGGGGACCTCCCCAGAGGGGGCGGTCATATAGTCGATTCAAATTCAAATGATGGCAGAGGTGGGAAAAGTTGCAAAGGGGACATTCTCCTAACCTGCCATTGTTACCTCAACTCCACCCATAGTTACCACAAGCATTCAGTCTCATGAATTTCCATCAAAAGTGTTAATTGCTAGATTAGATGAAAATACACCTCTACCACCTTGGCTAGTATCTAATACTCCCAAGAGAAAAAAGAAAGCCATCTCTCCAGATGACTTCGACTTCAGTCAGTTGCTTCTTGTTAAGCCCAAAGGTATAAATAAGGCTAATACTTTATACAAGGTAAAGGTGGATAAATCAAAGAAAAAATATGTAGAGATGGTAATTCCTCCTCTGAACACTAATTTTGATAAAGTAGAACCCACAAACTATGTCATCCACAAGATTGACCTAGGCAAGCAAAAACATGGAGTAGTGGAAGATTCTCAAGCATCTTTTGAGTATCTTGTGGCAATGTTTAATAAAGAAAAGGTCAAGAAGGATAAATTGAAAAAATAGGTGGATAAACTCACCAATGTCTTGATCAAAATAATCAAGTCATTAGAGGTAATTGAAGCAGCCACCTCATTAGTGGATGAACAGATCATCAAATAGGCTAGACAAGTCAATTCGCGTGGGAGAATATTTGGTGGGTGGATGGATAGGTTTTTGAGTCAAGGGACTCATCTCTTATGTTCAACAATTACGCTAATCAATAATCTAGAGGATGTGAAGGCTACGATAGATAAAACTTTTGATCTATTATTAAATGAATTGAAGACATATGAGAAGAACTTTGACTCTTGGTTGAAGTTATAATATTTCCAATTATATGTTCTGGTTGACAACAGAGTACTTCCTTTAATAGATATGTATATTGAACAAAGGGAGGTATTAGAACATCAAATGAACACCCTACAGGTACTTATCAAAGATATGAGGAAAGCTTCGAAGGAATTTAATGACAAGGGAAAGGACATCATCAAGAAGATATCAGCACTTCCTTGCACCTTCCTTGATGAAAACCAAAAGCTTCTTCATGAAGATGTCATTATCAAATAATTCAATTTGTTTGTTGTTGAAGAAATTGATAAACAAGTGTTCTCATTATCTTCAATTAATAAGTTAATAGACATCCAAGTTAATCTGGATGATTTAGATTCTCTTTTGAAATAGCACAATAAATGTTGCATGAGCCTCAGAGATTCTCTCACCAGGGTCAAAGTCATCACAAGCCATATCAAGGGACCTGATGAAGAATAGATGAAGCCAATTCTACAAAAAATCATGGAGTTCATGAAATAAGACCAAAATGGAGCCTTTGGTGACACTTAGTATTTTCCACATTTTAGAAGTCGGTAGATGCATTTTTGTAATAAGACTTTGACACCTCAAGTGGAATTTTGTATCTAAGTTTTTACATCAAGAGTATGCACAAGTTCTTAGTCAAATAGGACTCTTCTTTGATTTAGTCATAATTTTTCCTAGATTATCTCATCGCACTTCACCTATATATACGGGGTTTCTTATTGTAATTAAAAAATCTTTAATCTTTATGCAATGAAACTCTGTCGAAGTGAAGAGAAAATTGAAACTTTGTGTTCATATTGTTGTTTTGCAAATTTGATCAAATAAGAAGAAAGATTTGGAATTCAGACTTTGTGTTGGATACATTGTGGTTTATGGTGATAGGATTCTTACGTCATTATTGTTATAAATTCTTGTTTTGATTAAGTAAAGGTGTTGTGGAAAGATATTGTTAAAGAGTAAAATAAGTGTTGATTTGTGAACTTTGTGTCATATTTCAGCTCTTGTTAAATAGAATTAGTAATTAGCAAAGAGATAACATTTTGAAGACTTTGAGCTTCATCTTGTTATTTTGAGGAAAAGTTAAGTGAATTGTAATAAGATAGCATTACACAGACTTTGTGCTTTGTTTTTACATATTGGTAAGGAGGTTGTAATTTGAAGACTTTGAGCTTCATTTTATTATTTTCCAGAAAATATTATCAAAAGTTATAATAAGATATAAAGATAAAGACTTTGTGCTTTACTTTGATTATCTTAGTTGACATAGAGGGTTGCAAAAGTTACTTAAAGAAATGTTGATATGATAATAGTTATTTGTAAGACTTTGAGCTTAAGCATTGTTTTCTCATCTCAAAGAAGTAGCAAAGGACTTTGAGCCTTCACGAAAACTTTGCTTCTTTATTTGTATTGTTCATTCACATGCTCTAAGTTGTTTAAATTTGTAACTTAGAAATTGGAATAATTATTACTGCTCATGATTGTAAATTATCTCTTGAAAAAAGAGGAAAGAATAACATCTATTCTAAAGAGAGAATAGGATGATGTATCGCCCATGTTTGGATTAGAAATCATAGTGTGAATTTTATTCTAAATTAAGAGAGTAGTAAACAAGAGGGGGAGCCTTCCCTTATAAATTAGGAGAGATTTAATATCGCATATTATGGCTAAAACCACAATTTTGTAAACTTTCCCAATTTGTAAATTTTCACCTAGCATATATAGTATATGTATATGTATATATATGTCAATGCGTGCATGTATACATGTATATATATGCATTTATATACATATAAATGTTTGCAAGAGACATTGCATTGTTATTTAGATGTTGTCATTGATGGCAACTAGAGTCAGATATTCAATCTGTAGTTCATGATTCATTCATATTGGAAGAGAGATTAAGGTCTGGTGAGGTCTAGTGAGATAGAACTGAACATCCGGTAATGTATAGTAATTTGGTTGGCGGTTCATTTGTGTTGCGTATTTGGTGTTTCGGATCTTGAAGAAGTATTGTGGATGTGTAATCTACCTTATTCCAGGTTTATGACCTTTGGTGTTGAGTTTTGAGTGAGTTGGAGGATCCGATATATACATTTTTTGTTAGAACATTGTTCATTAGCAGTATCATGCAAAGATTCATTGTGCGGATCATGTGAAGTAATTTTGGTGATTATTTGTGTGTTTGAGGATGTTAAGTTGACATGTGGCAAGCATGCAGACAACTTGTTTTGGTTTGCATGATTGTTTTGGATTGGATTGAGCCGACTTGGGTAACATGTTTTATTTGTGTTTTATGCATTTTTGGATTGATAGGAAGAAGACATAATTTGGTGTTGCGGATATAAAGTAGCAATTGATATGATCATTTTTTAGATCAGTGGTTGTGTGGAAAATGTGTATGAGCGATTATGCGCAGTTTCACATGCACAAGTGAAGGATTTGTGCTCTGGTATAACACAAAACAGAGCAGTGTAAGATAAAGTATTTTGTGCTTAACTGGAACGATATTTTAGCATTTGTAGATGTTTCTTATCATTTCAGACATTCCAATTATTATTTGTAATCACTTTGTAAGGCAGTCAGACTTCCGATTTGTAGCCCTTATTGTAAATTGAGCAGTGACCTCTAGGCAGTGTGCCTGAACACATGTGCATTCCCCTTATGTAATATTATTATACTTCTAACAAGGTATATTAATATTGTGGGTCTCAATCCCACTGTGGTTTTTCCCTTAATCGGGTTTCCACGTAAAAATTGTAGTGTTATGGTGTTGTGGATATTTATTTTATGTGTTTGCATCTTTCTTTTGTTCGGTTGCTTTAAGTGGTTGAAAAATCAGATTAAGAATGTTAAAAATTGCATAACACTGATTCACCCCCCCTCTCAGTGTTCCTTGTTTCCAACAATAAATGTATGTATATGTGTGTGTGTATGTATATACATGTATATGTATAGATATATCTATACATGTGTATGTACATGTATGTGTATATATATGTACATGTATGTATATATATGTACGTGTGTATATGTATATATGTACGTTTGTATATGTGTGTGTGTGTACATACATATATACGTATATATGTATATGTGTATGTACATATGTGTGTGTGTACATACATACATACATACATACATATACATATACATATACACATACACATACACATACACATACACATACACACATGTATGTATGTACATATACATACATATGTACATATATATACATATACATATACATATACATATATATACATACACATGTATATATATGTATGTTTGTATGTATGTAAGTATATATATGTATGTATATATACATATGTATATACATATATATACATCTACATATGTTTCTATACATGTACATGTACATGTACATATACATATACATATATGTATGTATGTATGTATGTATATGTATATGTATACGTATACGTATATGTATATGTATATGTATGTGTATATGTATATGTATATGTATATGTATATGTATATGTATATGTATATGTATATGTACATGTACATATACATGTGTGTCTTTGTGTGTTTAAGTTTACACACACACACACACACATATGTATATGTATATATATGTACACATACGTATGTGTGTGTGTAAAGCCATAAAATAGTTAGTAGGATTAATACTCAAATAAACCAAATTATTTTGAAGCAATATCAAAGAAGTATGTAAAAGCATAAATAAAAAACAAGAAAATAAGGAAATACTTCACTCATGACACTCCCTATGCCATTTCAGTCTTCCTTGTCCTCTTGCACAACATTGTGGAGGACTATGTGGATGATCTCCTTGGCAAATCCAAAACAAGAGGACACATTGCAATGTTGAGACAAATATTTGAGCACCTTGAAAAGTACAGACTCTAATTAGTCCCTAAGAAGTGTGTCTTCAAGGTCACTTCTGTAAAGCTCTTTGGTTTCATTGTGAATCCATTTAGTGATTCATCACCCAACTTGCTGATAAATGCTACCAATTTGCTCATCTACTTTGCAAGGACACAAGATTTCAATGGGACTGTTTATGCCAAAAAGACTTGATATACTCAAAGTATATCTCGCTTCTCTACTAATCCTCATGCCTCCTGTTCTAGATATACTACTCCTCTTGTAAATATCAACAACATTAGTCACACTAGGGGCACTCTTAGCTCAAGCAAACCATCAAGGTAAAGAATGTGTTGTCTACTACATAAGCCGCACCCTAGTGGGTTATGAATTGAACTACACATCAATTGAACAATTTGCCTCATTGTATTCTTTAGTACACAGAAACTTTGACACTGCATGCTCGATCACAAGATGGAGCTCATTTGCAAAATCGACCCCTTGAAGTACCTCCTATCAAAGGCAGCTCTTACAGGCAAAAAGGAAAAATAGGTTATTATACTCAGTGAGTTTGATATTGAATATGTGGACTGAAAATAAATCATGGGACAAGTCATTGTAGAACAACTAGAAGAAGCACCCATTGAAGCAAACCATCCTCTCATCACAAACTTCCCTAATGATTTCATGATGATAGTTGCACAGACCACTCCCTAGAAGCTATATTTTAATGATTCCTACACGCAACAGAAATCAGGGGCAAGAATCTTATTTGTCACCCCATATGGAGACTGCATTCCTAAGTCCTATAAATTGGCTTTTTCATGCACCAACAAATATCTCTGAGTATGAGGCCCTCATCACAAGACTTTGCATGCTATCACATGGAAAATCATGGACTTATGTGTCTATGGAGATTTCCAGTTAGTAATTAGGCAATTTAATGATGGGTATCATATGAAAGACGACAAGTTACTCCCATATTGTCACGTGGTTGAAGACCTTAAACAACATTTTACTTCAATCAATTTTGAGCAGATTCCCCGAGCAACAAACAAAGCTACAAATGCAATGGCTACAATTGGACCCTTATCGCAAATGCCCAAGAATAGTACCAGATGTGAATTCCTAGTTGAACATCTCTTGGTGCTCGCATACAATATGTCAAAATCTGAAATGGTCTGCGAACTTGTTGGTCCCAGTTCTCCTTGGTATCAAGACACATACACCTACCTAAGCAACCAAACCATCCCCCCCAATTACTAAAACCCAACAAAAAACATTCATCTGACGATCCTCTTGCTACACTATCCTTTGAGAAACCCTATTTCTAAGGCACTTCAATGGAACCCTCCTAAGATGTTTAGACAATGAAGAAGCTAAACGAGCAATACGAGAAGTACACAAAGGTATTTGCGGAGCACACTCAAGTGGGCTCACATTGGCTAAAAGCCTCCTCCTAATGGGTTGCTATTGGCCTACTATGGAACAAGAGGCCTATCACTATGTCAAAAAATGAATGCCCTATTAGAAGCATCGAGACAAAATACATGTGCCATCTCAAGCATTACAGTCGTTTGTCACACCTTGGCCCTTTTCATAGTGGAGAATCAATCTCATTGGTAAAATCCACCCCACTTCTACCAACGACCACAAGTTCATCATCATCGTGACCAAATATTTCACTAAGTGGGTGGAAGCAATTCCACTTACTTATACCACTAGCACCCAAATAGAAAATTTCATCCTGAACTACCTCATCTATCAGTGTGGCATTCCAAAGGTCATTATCACAGCCAATGGAAGACCTTTCAAAAATCAGGATGTCAGAGAACTGTGTCACAAATTTGGTATCCAACATTGCTTCTCCACCCCATACTACCCACAAGGAAACACTCAAGATGAGGCTTCAAATAAAAACCTTATCAAAATCTTGAAAAAGATAATCAATGAAGTTGGTCATGATTGGCACTTGCAGATTCACCCCGCCCTTTGGGCCTACCACACCAACATCTGCACACCCATCAGAGCCACTCCATATTCACTAGTCTTTGGTTTCAAAGTTGTGTTGCTACTTGAGATCGAGCTTCCCTTGCTAAGGATATTACTACAAAACATTCTTCCTGATAAATAATAGAAAGTATCAAGTCTTGAAGAACTGGAACTGCTAGATGAATGGTGTCTCATTGCTTTGAATCACCTAAGGGTTTATCAAAACTACCTCTAACTTGGATACAAAAAGAAATTCAATGCATGAGAGTTTGAAGTTGGTGATCTTGTCCTTAAGGAAAATCAAATAAACCTACAGGATCAAGAAAAGAAAGGCAAGTTTGAGTCAAATTGACTTGGACCCTATGTTATCACTGCCAAATATGGCTTCAGAGCCTATAAATTGGCTACACTTGAAGGATAACTATTGAATGAACCAATAAATATCATCCATCTAAAGAAATTATATGCTTAAATCTTCAGGGAATCCCAACTTTCAAAAATAAAAAAAATGTAAAAAGTCAAAAACATGAAAATATAAAAAAATTGAAAAATGCAAAAAAGTAAAGAAAAATCATTTCGTCCATTGATGAAAACCACTCTGTGGTGCTATGGGTACCTTGGTGAAAACTTGTTTGTAGGCGTCAAGGTAAATAAATCAAATCTACCATCTATTCAAACAATTATCACATCCTCGCTCACCCATTCATGTCATTCGCATACATTCCATTTATTAGTCATCCCATCTTCCATCACAACTCACATCCTACCCATTTGTGTAGGCACTCTTCACCTTAGTCACACACTTTCAACACACACCACTTTCATGCTATCACCACCTATGGCCATATGAGATGATGAACTAATCCACTGCTGTGAATAAGGATAACCCCATCAAACTGAGATTTCCCATCAATTTGAGCTTTTCCCATCCATCTGAGCTTACCTTCACTTGTGCATAGTCCAAACACCTATCCACAACGTGATCACCAAATCCAAGAAAAGATCCTCTTGACTAGCGTCTCTCCTAGTCATCTTAATCCATTGCCTTCTATTGATCTATCCCGTCATCATGCCCATTAGGATGCATCCTTCCCATGCCTGGCATCATATCCAAATCCATGTCCTACTCTTGGCAAGAGATGTTTGTTGGCTAAATGAGCCATTTTCTTGAATGATCTTTTCACTTTTATTTTATTTTGCATCCTATGACTATACCTATTCATTCCTACCTTTATCATTCTATATCTTGGTATGTCTAGGTTGGTGTACATTAAGGCATAGTTTTTGTGGTATGACATGTTTGTAGTTTCTCATGTCTGATCCAACAAGTATTGCATCACTAAGTATATTGGTGTAAAGTGGAAAATTGGATCCTAGTGACTCCCCACTTAGGAGAGAGAAAGAAAGCCACTAGGATGATTTTCACTTGGAGGAACTTTACATTCAAAAGAGGGGCTTGAATCCACTAGATCCAAATCCAAGAGAGACAATGATGTGAATTCCAAGTGGATTGCAAGGGTTGAATTGTTATTTACCCTCTTTTGTAAATGAGAAAATTGACTTGTTGACTATGTGGAAAAGAGAGAGAAAATGAGTGAAATGAAGAGCTACTAGTTTGGGATCACGTTGTAACTTTGGATCTGAGCTAATTAGACTGATACAGATATACCTTGCGAATTTGGAGAAATGTCATCAGGACCGTGGCAGGAATGTACATGGTCCTCCACAAAATCCACGAAATGAAAAGGGTTCCTCTATCTCTACAAATGAAGCCCAAACCTACAATTACAGTTGCGCACCTGAAACCTTGAAAGAAAGTAATTGCAAATGCTTGAATGTAAACAATGGAAATGTATACCTTGTAGATCTGCAATTTATTGATGATGATTACTTTTCTTCTTGAATGTAATCACAAGTGTTGCATGGAATGGCATGTAACATGACAAAACCCTAACACACATAAATTCTTGCAAATGAATGTTTAAATAATGCTCCAATGGATGAATGAAGAAGGTTTGAATGCTTGATGATGTATATCTTTGCCTATGCTTTCTTATCTCCTTTGCTTGAATTTCACCTCCCATTCCTCCTCTTGCAAATAAGAAAACCAACTCCCTTTTATACATTCCTCTTCAAGATTAATTCATCTCATAAAAGGTCGACATTGGGGAGATTTAGGATCCCGAAGTGCAGATAGGGCCAGGGGGACCTATCTTGAGGCCACCCTAAGAGGGTGGAACAAGGGGTGCCACACCCCTGTCTTGCCCTATCTTGGGACCTGGACAAAGTCCTGAGGCTATCTCAGGGCTCAAACATGAAGGGGGCAAGGGGTGAAAATGCAGAAAGAGGTCTCAGTTAGAAAAGAGGGTGTCATCGCTAAGGTGAGGACCTCAAATGTGGTTAAAATTGCAGGAGTTTTGCATATTCCAATCAAGTCTTCGTAAAGGACCTTAATGCACAAGGATGTCATCCAACTTATGTACCTCATATATCCGATCATATTGATGTGTATGTACATTGAGATAACCTATTGTTCGAGAGTCTATTCCACTCATCGAATATTCATTACATTCTGATTTCTATAATCAGTGATGTCGATAATCCTTTGTAAAATCAAACCTAGGATTGCTTTTCACATAATGCATAACAACAATCCCATCCTCATCAACCTTCCATTCCCCCCATCATATGTCTTTCATTTTGTCTCCCATTTTACCTTGAGGCTCTAGTTTATTCACCTTTTCTATCCCTCCCCTTTTCACTTTCATCCTATAGTTCTCCTATCCATTTTGAGAGCGCACGCGTGTTCTTGGAACCCACATGTCCTCTCGAGGGTGCATACCATGACTTCCTCATCATCCTTCATCAATCCACCAGTGATTAGGGCATCATGCTACTAGTCTTTAGCCTTTTCTATCCACAATGTTTTATCCTTCTTTGATATAACATCACTTCATGCTACTATATCAAAGAGGGGAAAACTATAGACAGATAAAATTGATCAAATTAATATTTAATTAATTACCCATTTATCACATGATTAATTTAATTAATCATATTATCCTATTGTTATCTCTAAATTAATTAAATCATATTTAATTAATTACCTACTTCCCTTTCCTCCCAAAGTTTGATTTATTTCAAACTGAGCCTTAAGGAATATTCCAACCCTAGTCCTAATCCCAATTAGTTAAATTAATTCACAATTAAGTAGACTAATTTTATGATTCCTACAAACCCACTTTTTAATCCCCTCATTAAGCTAATTAACCAAAGCCTTATCCCTATTAGTATTTATTCTATTTTTAAATACTACACACCTACCCAAGTCATCTCGCCTATCCACCTCACCTTTGACTAAGGGGTACTTACACATGTGTGGGAATTTCTCTTCCCCATGGAGCCACCCTACACCTTTCCATTTCGATCAATATGTCATAAACCCCCTTTTCCTTGCACTTACACTTTACCACAAGCATTTCCACTTGTCAACTTCATGGACTTCCCAAGGTTTCCTCACACATGTGTGAGCATACCTTCCCCTTTTCCCTATGACATGTGGACTTCCCAAGGTTTGAGGTTTGCTCACACATGTGTGACAACACCTTCCCCTTTTTCCTTATGACCGTTGTTCTTCCCAAGATGTGCTCACACATGTGTGAGCATACCTTTCTCTCTCCTTCAATCTCACCCATTGATCAACTTCCAATCTTATTTGTTCATTTGCAAGCCCCAAACTCTATAAATTGAGCCCTCCTCTCAACTCAAAGCATCAACTTTTCATTGCACACTCATATAATGCCCTTTTGATTCCAAATCCATCTCATTAGCAAGCTTATGCTTCTTGTTTGCAACCACATCCATATCAACATCCACTCATCCATCCTCAGTTTGTTATGCTAATGTGATAAATCCACATTAAACTCCATCTATCTCTCCTACTCTTCATTATTCAACCTTGGAGCAACACTGTTCATGAAGACAAGGAGGACAAGGAAAACCGAAATGGCATAAGGAGAATCATGAGTGAAGTATTTCCTTATGTTCATGTTTCTTATTTATGCTTTTACAGACTTCCTTGATATTTCTTCAAAATGGTTTGGTTTACTTGAGTACTAATTGTTTTATGGCTTTACACACACACGCACACATCGATGTGTGTGTGTGTGTGTGTGTGTATGTATGCACATATATGTGTGTGTGTACATATTGTAGATGCCTAAAATTAATTAAATTAAATATTTAATTAATTTATCTCGACTGAGCCTCATGCCCAGTGAGCCTCATGACTGTAGACTCTTTTTTCTTGTGTGACTGAGTACTCTCAGCGTAGGACGTTGCTCTCTACTCTACTGGCACAACCTGATGATAAAGATCCTTGTAATACTAGATCTCTTGGCCCATCCTCTCTGCCTGATTCTTGGCACTCGTAATCTCTGCAAACACGGGTCCCAACCCTCCAAGAATCAGTAGCTATCAAGCCACATCCCTCTCCCTTTACAGTCTAATTGCCTCTACCTCTGACCTACTCAGCCTAGCTCTGAGCATCTCTAGCTCATTATCCATCCTCTGCATCTCTTCTCTAATATTCCCTATAGCCCCACCACTCCTCACCTCCTCCAGCATCCTCTCGGTCTCATCTGCCTATGTCCTAATGCTATCTCTCTCTGATATGGTTGCCTTCACATATCATCTTAGTGAGTCCCCCTCTCATCTCATCCGACCTACCTCCTTCTGCAGGCTAGTCACTCAGTCCCTCTCCTGATCTACGCTCTATCTCTCCATGGTCAGCTAATCCTCTAGGCTTTATGCCCTTGACCTCTCTGTGTCCTTCTTCAAAAGAGCTTGATCCAGAGTATCATGTGGTACCTGTCCTATGGGTGCTCCATGATTTCCCTCTGTCCCCACTCTCCAGCTGGTATATCCATCAACTCATCCCCCTCTCCTACTCCCTAATCCCATGGAGGTCCTCCAACCTATGTTGCAGGTGCCTGAACCTATAAGGGTTGTTGAAAAAAAGATGCCACTAAGAGGGGGGGTGAATCAGTGGTTTCCAAACTTTTCCCTTTTCTATCCTATGTGTGTATATCGGTTAATAGATCTAACATAAAGAAAACATACCGGTTAGATGGGAGGATGACACAATTGCAACCACACATAAAAGGGACATCACATAACCCTAGATATACAAGGAAAACCAAATGTGGGCAAAACCTCAGTGAGAAATGCTGCTAGAGTCTACTGCTCCAATCCAACCTCACAATGAAACACTTTGGTTACAACTTTTAGGGCACCAACCCAAGGAGAACTAGAACCTAATTTTAGGGCATCGACCCAAGGAGCACCAACCTCTGCACTGAGCTCCAAGTCAGTGATTATAATATCATATATTAAAACAAAAGTAATATCCTTATTACAAATGAAATTTGTAACTCTCACATATGTCTCTCCACCGGTTCACCTCTATCCAATTCTTTGTCGGTTCTCTGCTCAACTTCTCACTACTGCAACCTAATCTCCTATTGCAACTCACACTCTATTGCAATCTTACCAGTTTAGCCTCTACTTCTTCTTTGTCAGTGCTCTTCTCTTTACCGGTTCTCTTCTATCACACTACTGCTAGCCACCACTGGTCTTCTTCACTCTATCAGTTTTCTACTATCTGGTCACTACCAGTTCTCAGCTTATTGATTCTTCACTGATTCTCATTGTTCTCTTCTCTTTTCTACAATATTCTCTAGCTCTTCTTTGTCAGTTCAATAACCATCAATGCACTCCTGTGTCAGACTTAACGACAGACTACCGGTTACCTCACTCTTATCTATTGAAGTCTTCTAACCGGTTCTCTCTCACACACTCAGTCTCCACTATGATTTTCAATGAGCATTTGACTGATTAAACCTCTGGTTTTTACTCCCTTCACTAGCTTTTCTCTCTCATTCAACAACAGTATTTCCATCTTTGGTTCACATTATTATAGCCAGACTTTCCCACCTAAATGTGAGTTTGAACTTTGGCGTGCTAGGGTTTCTGCCATGCACTGAATCTGCATCAAATCTCTTCTCTGATCATCGTGACATATCATATCCAATCAGATCTCATGTCCTTGATTGATAATTTGTAGCTCATCAATTAGCATTGCCATTCTATTTACCTTGTGATTCATGTCTTCTACATTTATCCTTTTGTAGCATGATTTTTGGCTTTGTGTTTTGTCAATCACGTGCATGATGTTGTTTCCTTCACCCACTTCGATCTGCTAGATTAGTATATCATGGATCCCTATTGTTTCCTTTATCTTGAGCCGCAAACATCTGCCTTCATTCCTTGAGCTTCGCAATCACCATTAAATGTTGTACCAATCACCAACAACCTCACCGACACACTACACTGACCTATGCAGGCATGCCACTTCAACTCCACGTGGCACCTTTGTTGGCATCCACCTTGGCTTACTATGTTAGTCCAACTTGGTCACCGACCAATAACACACAACTGATGTATGCTTCATACTATCGGTTCATCTTTGTCTACCGACACATTAACCCTGTCGGTATATCTTGCCTTATCGATTAGACCTAACTGGTTCGCCTTCTATCTTGCACTTTGTTAATCTTCCAGTGGAACACCCTTACCGATCATCACACTTGCCAAACCACCTCATGCACATCTTCTTCAGACAAGAGTCTTTCACTTTTGCACCTATGCTCACTTTACTGGTGGACATACTTACCGGTAACCACCTTGATGACACCATGTCGTCAACCATCAACAATCTCCATCTATCTGCATTTGTGGCAACACTTTTCTCCTTCTTCAATCTGGTTACACTCTCTGACTGCAACTGCTTCAACTTATCCTTCCTCATCAGCTCAGACACCATCTCAACCGGTTTGTCAAAATGACAAAGACATCACTTCTTTAATCTTCCTCCTCTATCTTGGTGACACAACATGCCGACCTAGCTGATCCGGTGCACATCTCTAATTTCATGCACCTAAGGCAACTTAGTGTTTCACCGGTTGATCATGTGTGAGCCTTCAATCACCTATCTTTAACTCTTCCGTGTTATCTCAGAGGAATATGATGCATTCCATGCATAATAGGAGATAAGCACCACTTACTGGTGGGAGTATATCCTTGACATCTGCATTTTGCAATGCACCAATATGGATTCCCTATTTGAGCAGACACATATGATCATGTTGGGCACACTCTATGTGAGTCTTCTCATCATCTGGTGACTGCATCTTTATCCGATGGGAGTCCTCTTATTTCACACCCAATCATCCAACATCCAACAACATACTGGTTGGTAAATCTGCATAAGCTCACCCTTCTTGCTCACTTGCTAGCTGAAAACAATACACTGCCAACATACCACTTACCGGTTGTTATACCACATCGGTCTCTTGTCCATGTCTTCAAGATAAGTCAACACTAACTTATGTACTAGTGACTCCAATGGTAATTATGTTGCATGACACTCTCTTTCTTACTAGTGACCTACCATGCTATTTGACATCAATGACACTATTGTTGGTAGCCATCCTATACCAGTTGACATCAATGACAACACAATGCCAACAATCTCCCCCTTTGGAATTGATGCCAACACATGTAGTATCTGACATACTATAGATTCTCTCTCCCCCTTTGTGTGTTTTATGGATTCTCACACATGTAGTATCCAACATACTATAGAATCTCTCTCCCCCTTTGACAACAATGGCAAAAGCCACTGCCAGGGTTTCTCTACTCCTTGTGTCTACCGAGCACTGACAGATTTTTCTCTCCCCCTTTTTCTCTACCGGATGCTTCTCCCCCTTTCACCTTCATACTTTGGATCCTCTCAATTCACAACACTTGAGATAGAGATATAAACCTCCAACTGACACCAATTGCTCAGCAACCAAGTGTATATACAAACCGGATGCACATGCATATACAAGTTTGAAACCAAATGAAGGCACATGTGTTAGTGAACACAACTTACCTATCAGTTAGACTACATTATCTCCCCTTGATATGCAAAAGTTATTCTGACACCAGTTTGTTGGTACCAAGTGTTGAAGGTGACACTGATACCTATTGTATCTTCTCTGATACCAAATGCATGTTCTCCTATGCAAGTAACTCTCCCTCTTTGCAAGAAACACTCTTGATGGTTTTGTTGTGATTTCAATTAAGTACAAATTGAATAGACATTGACATACCTCATAACCCCAGACTGATGAGAACATCCCAAAGTCTCAATCATATCGGTAAAGCCATAGACACTTTCACTCCCCTTGTGTCCAACATGTCTGATAACAATCAAAAGATATGGTTGTCAACTCCCCCTGAGTCATAGATCTCAGGCCTTTATTTTTTGTTAGATTCTTAAATCAGAGCTTAGAAGCCCCTTATATCAGTTGAGTTGTGAAAATGTGATCAACTGATGATCTTTCAGCTCCATTATAATCACCACAGGTTATGACATGATCCTAAATGTACACAATGTCATACAATATCACTATTATGCCATATATCAAACCAGTTAGCCCACAAAGGATAAATGTATACAAGATCAACTACTGGGCCAACATATGTCATTCAGGACTTTTCCTATACTGCTTGAGACATAATCACTTCAATCCATGCTATCAGAGTTAATACAATGATTCCATACCTCATTGACTTACATAACCTGCAATACCGGTCAATTTCCATACTGATAACATACTACACATATTGGTTTCCTATCCCAGTCCATCATTTCTACCGGAGCACCTGTCTCTAACTCATGTCTTCTTGTGTCAATTTCCTTCTTATCCCAATTGCAAATTATCCATTCATTGACACATGCAACATTAATCCATCTTTTATCTATAGGTGTGTAGCCAAGGCAACCACTACACATACTTGACATCTCATTTCCTTCCTTTATACCAGCAACAATTTGTTCTTCCATTTGTCCTCTTCTACTGAGGGGGTGAATGATATGGTCAATGTATAACTCCCCCTAAGGTCCTACATCTCCATTAAGCCTTAGGAGATATCACCTGTGCATTGAATGTACAGTGTCAGTCCATGGTTGAATCTTCTTGCTTCTTCCTCCATATCTGCTTGACTTCACTCTTGTTCCCATTTTCAGTCTTGGGAGCAAGTCTTACCTTCTTATGTCGATTTGTCTTTTCTCTACTGAATTTTGCATCATGACCAAAAGCATTGTTGTAGAAAAAAACAGTGTTCATTCCAAACGCATGATCGGAGGACCTTCTCTTGAACCAGTTTGACCATCTCCTTCTGGTCATGTTATTGCAACCGATTACCGGAATTGGTTGACCTCTTGATCTTGCAGGGGAGTTTCTCCTTTTTTTCCATGCAACCCTTTGCCTCTCATATGCTCTATATACATTTCCATGTTGAGCATAGCTACTATACTGGTTGTCATATGACCGAACTTTCTTGTTCCTGCATTCATGACTTCTATGCCCAAATCCATTGCAATTATAACATACATGATTTATATTTCTTGAGGTAGCAAATGGACTCTTACTATTATGCATAGGAGCAGATCTATGCATGTTTCTACATCTTGAAATGTTATGGCCATATCTATTACTTCTTGGACATAATACATTCTTACTTCTAGACCTTTTTTATGCATTCATCTACCCCATGACCATAATCTTTGCAAGAGAAGTAGTAACTGGTAAAGAATGGCATTTGACTTACAAATTTATTCTACCATGCATGAGGAGATCTTACCGGTTTAGTATCTCCATTTCTGCTTCCCTAGGGATGGATCCTGAGTTGTCCACTTTGTGCAGTTCTTCCATCCGATCCCTTCTTTTCCCACACTTTATTTGTCTTGTGGGAAACAACTTTTGTTTGTCTTTTACTGGTAAGAGGTCTTCTATTATGTCCTCTTCTCAAGTTCTTGCTTCCGGTGAAGCTGCCTTCTCCCATCTTTCCATTTCCTTTGGAATATACAATGTTGCTCCTTCTTGCATCACCGGTCTTCATCCTTAGCTTCATGTCTTTACTAGTTGTAGTCAGGTCAACCTTCATCCTTGGAGCATTTCTAATTGTGAAGGTCTGACCCTTGCCAATTCAATTTGAGGAGACAAATTGAATATCTTTGTGGGAGGTCTCCTTGCTTGTACAGCATTCACTGGTACCACATCCTAATCCTCCGGTATCCTTGGAATGCTTTTGCTTCTTCAACATTTTGTACAAGGCATCTTTGCTGCCATCAAACCAAACTCTCACCTTGAGCTCATCCTGAGATTTGTCAAGGTCATTTCAAATTTCTCCATATCTCCTTCTAGTTGCTGATATTCTTTATCCTTGGCCTCTAGCTCAAATTCTAGATCTTTACACTTGCATTCATTGGTGTCTTCTTGTTGAGTCTTCAATTCTTAGATACATTTCTCATAATTTTCAAGGCATTTGATTAATCGGTTTTGTTCCACAACTGCAATATTATTAAACAACTTATATTCATTCCTCACTCTACTAAGTTCTTCGAGTGCATTTACAAGTTCTCCTTCAAGATCAACTTTTGCTTCTTCTTCTTCTTCTTCTTCATCTTCACTATCATTGCCAAACATCTTGCTGATAGGAATGATCTGCATGATCATTCTTAGATGTGTGCCTCTCATCTTCTAATTCTTGAGACATGAAGAGGTGAGTTTCCTCTTCATCATTTCTATTGTTGCTTACTGATCTACCTTCATTTGCAGACTCATGTGTTACATATTCCTTGCTTCCATAAACTAGTTCTGCAGTGCTAGGCTCATTTCCATAGAGCTTATTTAATTTATCTCATAAGCTCTTTGTCGATTTGCATCTATCCACCTGTGAGGAAACGTCATTTGAGAGCCCACAGAGTATAGCCTTCATTGCTACATCATTGCACCGATGTCTTCTTTCTACATCTGAATCGGTGGGAGGACTGACTTTACTAGGGAAGCCATTTACTACTAACATATATACATCAAACCCAAGGGAGGATAGGTAGACTTCCATTCTACAACTCCAAATAGAATAGTTTGAACCATCAAATACAGGAGTAGGGATTGACACTAAATAGACCAAAAAATCTACCCAAGCTGGAGAAATCTTATCAACCTGTGAACCTATGCTCTGATACCAATTGTTGAACACAAGATGCCACTAAGAGGGGGGGTGAATCAGTGGTTTCCAAACTTTTCCCTTTTCTATCCTATGTGTGTATACCGGTTAACAGATCTAGTATAAAGAAAACATACCGGTTAGATGGGAGGATGACACAAATGCAACCACACATAAAAGGGACATCACATAACACCAGATGTATGAGGAAAAACCAAGATGGGAGAAACCTCGGTGATAAATGTTGCTGGAGTCTACTGCTCCAATCCAACGTCACAATGAAATACTTTGGTTACAACTTTTAGGGCATCAAGCCAAGGAGCACCGACCCTTGATTTTAGGGCATCGACCCAAGGAGCACCAACCCCTACATTGAGCTCCAACTCAATGATTACAACATCATATGTTAAAACAAAAGTAATATCCTTGTTACAAATGAACTTTGTAACTCTCACACATGTCACTCCACCGGTTCACGTCTATCCAATTCTCTGTCAGTTCCTTGCTCACCTTCTCACTGCTGCAACCTCTGCTTCTTCGTTGTCGGTTCTCTTCTCTTTGTCAATTCTCCTCTATCACACTGCTACTAGCCACCACTGATCTTCTTCACTCTGTTAGTTTTCTACTATCTGATCACTGCCAGTTCTTAGCTTACTGGTTCTTCACTGATTCTCATTGTTCTCTTCTCTTTTCTGAAATCTTCTCTGGCTCTTCTCTATCAGTTCAATAACCACTAGTGCACTCCTCTATTAAACTTAATGACACACTACTAGTTACCTCGCTCTTGTTGGTTGAACTCTTCTAACCAGTTCTCTCTCACACACTCAGTCTCCTCTGTGATTTTCAATGAGTACTTGACTGATTAAACCTCTAGTTTTTACTCCCTTCATCGACTGTTCTCTCTCATTCAACAAAAACATTTCCATCTTTGGTTCGTATTCTTATAACCAGACTTTCCAACCTAAACATGAGTTTGAACTTTGGCATGCTAGGGTTTCCGCTATGCACTGAATCTGCATCAAATCTCTTCTTTGATCATCATGACATATCATATTCAATCAAATCTCATGTCCTTTATTGATGATCTACAACTCATCAATTAGCATCCCCATTCTATTTACCTTGTGATTCACATCTTCTATATTTAGCCTTCTGTAGCATGATTTTTGGCTTTGTGTTTTGTCAATCACGTGCATGATGTGGTTTCCTTCACCCACTTTGATCTGCTAGATTAGTCTATCCTGGATCCTTGTTGTTTCCTTGATCTCGAGCTGCAAACCTCTACCTTCATTCCTCGAGCTTTGCAGTCGCCATTAAATGTTGGACTAGTCACCAACAACCTCATCAACACACCACATCGACTTGTACAGGCATACCACTTCAACTTCACGTGGCACATTTTTTGGCATCCACCTTGGCTTACTATGTCGGTTTGACTTGGTCACCGACCAATAGCAAACAACTGGTGTATGCTTCATACTACCGGTTCATCTTTGTCTACCAACACATTAACCCTACCGGTATATCTTTCCTTATCGATTAGACCTAACTGGTCTACCTTCTAGCTTGCACTTTGCTGATTTTCTGGTGGAACACCCTTATCAATCATCACACTTGCCAAACCACCTCATGCACATCTTCTTCAAATGAGAGCCTTTCACTTTTGCACCTATGCTTGCTTTACTGGTGGACATACTTATTGGTAACCACCTTGATGACACCATGTCATGAACCATCAACAATCTCCATCTGTCTGCATCTGTGGCAACACTTTACTCCTTCTTCAATCTAGTTACACTCTTTGACTGCAACTGCTTCAACTTAGACTTCTTCATTAGCCCAGACACCATCTCAACTGGTTTGTAAAATTAACAAACCCATCACTTCTTTAATCTTCCTCCTCTATCTTGGTGGCACAACATTGCAACCTAGTTGTTCTGGTGCACATCTCTGATTTCATGTACCTAAGGCAACTTAGTGTTTCACTGATTGATTCAGTGTGAGCCTTCAATCACTTGTCTTTAACTCTTTTGTCTTATCACATAGGACTATGATGCATTCCATGCATAATAGGAGATAAGCACCACTTGTCAGTGGGAGCGAATCCTTGAAATATGCATTTTGTAATGCACCAATATGGCTTCCCTGTTTGAGCAGCCACACATGATTCGGTCGGGAACACTCTCTTCGAGTCTTCTCATCATTTGGTGACTATATATTTATCCGGTGGGAGTCTTATTGTTTCACATCCAATCATCCAACATCCAATAACATACAGGTTGGCACTTCTGCATAAGCTCACCCTACTTACTCACTTGCTAGCTGACAACAATGCACTGTCAACATACCACTTACCGGTTGTTATACCATATCGGTCTCCTTTCCATGTATTCCACACAAGTCAACACTAACTTGTGTACCAGTGACTCCAATGGCCATTATGTTGGATGACACTCTCTTACCGATGACTTGCCATGCTAGTTGACATCAATGACACCATTGTTGGTAGCCATCCTATACCGGTTGACATCAATGACAACAAAATGCCAACAAGGGAAACTCCACATGTGGTTTCTGGTGTGCTCTCCCTCTCCTCCTCGACACCCGTTGATGAACCCTAGCCTCTGTCACCTCTCCCTCCCTGGCCATGTTTGCCTCACCACCCACAATCTCATCCACTACATGCCTCCTCTTATCCTTCTCTAATACAGGTGGAATTGATAGTCAAAATGGCCTATGTGCATCTCACCAACATATGTCTGCCCCAGTGCAACTTGGATCATCCCCCACCTATAGTCTCTCATTCTATGGAATAATAGTTGCCCTAGTCCAACTCAATCGCATGATGCATGGACCGACAGACTCCCCCCATGTGCCATGCTCTCTCATGATATGTGGGTGTGTCCTCTCATGCCCAATGATATCTTGGACTAAACCAAACTTCCTAACAACTCAGTGTGGCAAATATTGATCAATCAGATGTATAGTTCACCTGAAGAGCCAACACTCGCTATGTACCCATGCCAATTGGTAGTCGTGTCTCCAACGCTCACATCCCTATATGGCCGCCATGTGAATATGAAGATCTCATCAATAATGCACCTCCAGAACCATGTGGCACCTACCCAAGTGTAATGGAGCAGTCCCTTGTACGTTTCCACATAAGGATAGTTTGGCCTGCGATCTTGCACCCCCAGTGGTTGTGTCACAACGATGTGCTCTCATTCCCAAATATGAAGCAATGTAACATTGGTCCTAAGGTTCTTATAAACTCAGTATATGCACATATGCATGTCGTGATATAATTGTCTGAGCATTGTTGCTCCCCATGCATACTCAACCCCATCCTCAAGCATATAGTAAAGACACCTGCTCCAATCGATAGAGAATCCATGACCGCTCAAATCTAGCATCAATTGTTCATTGATCAACCCACAAATGAATAATACCAAATGGAGAATCATAGGTCGATGCATCACCTCCATTAACCTCATCCTAGTTCGATCCATGGGTAGATCATCACACTTGCATATCTGCCTCAAGTAGTGCTCCTCGTGATCCAACTGATACTTAGGTATCACACCTCTAATAGGGACCTTTAGGATCCGCCAGACATCTAGAAGGGTGATGTTGGCCTCACCTATAGGTAGGTGGAAGGAACAGGTCTTGTTGTTCCACTTCTCGACCAAGGTTGTCGCCATCGTTGTATGCGCTTGAATCCTAGGCCATCGTATGATGAATCCAAGACCTAGCAAGTTCAATACAACTCACTCATCTCCACTCAACTACCTATACAGTTCCATGATAGGCAGCCAATTCTCCCAAGAGGACATAATATTCAGATTCTCTTGCATTCGAGAGAATCAGTTCTTTAGCCCACTTGTCTACCCTATTTTACCCTACCCTAGTCTATTCTAGTCCCTTTCCATACCCGAGGCATCTCATTGCCCCCCTATTTTTCCTCACATACATCCTCTTCTTTACCCTTTATCCTATTTTTCTTCTGGGCAGAGATGGCATTCTCCCTTAGGCACAGACACTGAAACTGTGCCATGTGCGTCAAACTACAAAACGAAGACGTTCCGCAGTCTACCCGTCTTTTCCCCCTTGTAGACTGTTCAACATGCGTGCAGACAATGTTTCATCTACACAGATGGGGAATGCCTACATAGGCATTGATCCCTCGCACAAATGTCAAAATGGCAATTGGTGTCTGCGCCCTGATGAGTTCACCCCCCTAATAAATGCTAAACCTACTAAATGATAGTGATGAGGGCAAAAACCAAAGAGACATAATAACACAACAATTACAATAAAAGACACAAAGATTATATTATTATTATCTGCAAATATGCGATTACAAACTATCTGCAATACATGCATACATGCAAATAAGAGGAATAAACCTCACAGGATGCAATACAACAACTTACAAATTTTTTTGGAAAACCCTTACAGTCCAAAAACACAACTCCCAAACTCACTCTTCAAAAATTCACATCCCAAAAACTCTAACCACAAGTTTCCTCAGTGAGTCCTAAATAGTCTTTTCCAACTTGGAGCAAAAATTATAATTTAGAAAATTACCATTTGGCAAACAAACGCCAAATCATTAAATTGGAAATATGAAAATACAACCAAATAAGAAAATTGAAACTTTCCAAAAAAATTGTCCAACTTCCAGCAACCATAACTTTTGATCCGGGAATTGGATTGATGAACCGTTTGAAGCGTTAGAAAATTATCTGAGTGTAGAATATGCTAAGAATCTCTCCACCAATTCTTGCTATTTTCGGGCCCATTCAACATCGTTTAATGCCACAAATCTGGCTTGGAAATTTTTTTTTCGGTTTTTCGGGAAACTGAAACTTGAATAACTTTCAAGCCAAAAATGATTTTAATCTGATTCTTTCGCCAAAGTTCTTATTTTTTATTCCTTAATATTCCTGCAAAATTCGGGCTCAATCTACTTTTAAATAAAAACTTGCTATTTTGGGTAGTTGACAAGAAAAAATAGCTTGACAATTCTAAGAGTTGGAATCTCTTATTCACGCAAATGGGTATCTAGAACTGCCAAAACATTAAAATAAAACTAAACAAAAAAGAAACATTTTTGGGTGATGTAGGATTGCCCATACACCACCAGATGCTCTTGCATCACAAAGTTAGTTTGGGGTACATACCGGTGGATCGTACTCGGTCGGTCGCTGGTACCGTTGGACTCTCTCGGCGCGGGGCTCATGTTATGGAACGTGGGCCATCTCTCTTGAGTGCTCTGGTCTCTCTCAATCTTCAAGGTATATGTGTGATAATGACCCCTCCTAGGGCCCATGTGGCTTATATAGGGCCCCTTTGCCCTTTTCTTCCATCTTTCTCTATTTTCCCTTTCGTCTCTTCCAAAAAAAAATTAAAAATCCCTATTATTTCCTCTTCTTTCTTTCTTTTCTCCTTTCGGTTATTTTCTTCTTTTCGAGAATTATCTCAAATTTTTTAAAAATTTCCAACTGGTTAAATTCTCAAGGGGGCATTTACCACCTACATCTTCACGTTGGGGCATCGTTCCTCTGTCTTTTACCCACCACCAATTTTGTCGTTGTGTAAAACAAGGGCAAAATGTAGACGTTTAAAATTAATTCAATTAAATATTTAATTAATTTATCCTTTTTACATAATTAATTAATTTAATTATGTTATCCTTATTCTTCTCAGAATTAATTAAATTTAATTTAATTAATCCTGTCACTATAATCCAATAATCGATTTATCAAATAAATTAATTATTTTCCCTATTCTTCTAAAGCCAATGAAATCATTAATTCTTCTAAGTCCCACTTAGTTAATTAATTCTAATTAATTAGCCTAACCAAAGTGATTGCTCCAAATCAATTTCTCTAATCTCCACTTAACCTAATTAATTCTTCTAAAAGCTTGATTATCATTATTCCTCAATTTTAAATTCCTCCACTCATTCTCTCTTCTTATGTCACATCCTCCTAACTTATCCACTTGCTCTCTAATCTCTCATTAATCCACCTAATTTCCTTCTTAATCATTTGCTCAATCCTAATCCTCATGATTAGCAATAATTCAACCATTTGCCATAAATGTTTTGTCCCCTCTCACCTTGAAAAACCTTAAATGCACCAACTTTGGTCATATCAAGGATTTCAAATTCTTGCACTTCCCCATGCTTTCTCACTTCCCAACGAATTTTTTAATTCACTTTCTCTCCTCTTTTTCCTATCCAATCCATTATTTGGAAATTTTTAATTCTCTTGTCCTCTCCCAAAGAATTTTAAATTCCTTTTTATTCTCCTAATCTACTTGTGGATCTCGACCCCATGTACCTTGAGGTGTGTGGAGACAAGAAATACCTTTATGACAAATCTCTTGAATCCCACACCTTGTCCTCTCAATCCCCTCCATCACTTTCCTTCAATCTTGACCCTTCATTTCAAATTAATCTTGGCCTTCCATTTATCTCTTCTCAAATCTATAAATTAGGGTCTCCTCCCCTTCATTTCATATCCATCATTTGTGCAATTTCATGTTGCTATTATAAGCTTAGAATCATATCCATAACATCATCATTATAGCCAAATTAGCTTCCCATACTTAACAATTTCAATCATCCATCCACTCATCCATCTAGCTATTGTTGTTGTGTTGTGGAGAGCATTCCATATACCCACTTAGGACCAATCCAATAAAGTTGAGGACGGGTGGATCCTTGACTTTACCGAAGGTCCAATCGGAGGAACAAATGGCTACATTGTGAAGGTATAAAGTTTTTATGGTGTTTAAATTTTATGCTTATTTTGATTGAATCTAACCTTTATTCCATAGCACTATTTCCCCTTGGTTCACACACACATACATGTGTGTGTGTTTGTATATATGTACATCCACACATACACACACATGTATATGTATACACATATATATGTATATATACATATACATACATACATATACATATGGATACATGCATAGACATGTACATATATACATATACACATAAATATACATGTACATACATATACATATACATATACATATACATATACATATACATATACATATGTGTGTGTGTGTGTACATCTACACACACACACACATATGTATATGTAAATATACACACACACATGTGTGTATATATAGTGTCAAAAATCTCACCACATGGTGATAAATGCGACAAATGGTGCCTTTCCCCATGCCATTAGAGGTCGGACCCTGCCACTTTGTCCTTTTGTCCACTTAGGCTATCATTGTCAGCTCCAGCCGAAGTATTACCGACTCCGCCAACCTATCACCTTCCGGGACTAACGCGTGATGTGGATACATCTGTGCGATGCACTATCATCCTGCAAATCTGATAGTTCGCAGGCGGCCATCTGAGCATTACGCTTGCACCCAGAAGGAATCATAATGTCTCTGCATGCACCCACTGACATCCAAATTCCTTCCCAGACCTTTATCTTTCATGTTAGAGGCAATTGAAGGGATTATTTTGGGCTTTTTTGGCATTCCTTTTTGTAGGTGGAGCTCTTGGAGATTATTTTGGAGAACACAACCATTGTTGCAGCACTTCAAGCATTTCAAACACTTCACACCAGCACTCCAACGATCATTCATGAAAGGGGAGTCTACTCAAACCTCTCTTTTTGCACTTTCCAATCTCTCATTGCATCATCTATTATCTTTATCATTTTTCTTTTGTTGTGGCTTCTTGGGTTGTCTGTGGAGGTGGAAACACCAAAACGGGGTCTGACTTAGGCAAACTCCAAAACACAACCCCAAAATTTTCCTCTCTTGTATGTGTGTAGGAATATCATCATGAGGAGGAAATTGAGTTTCAGGAGGCTTCATAGTGTGGACCTGTTGTGATATTTTCTTACTCCTTTAGTATTTTCTTATCCTATTTCATGATTCGTGCTTTTCTGTCATTTTGCAAATTTTGTTAGTACATCCTAGACTCTTTGTCTGTCTTCTGTGCTCCGTCAATATAGGATAACGGTTCATCGCATTGGTGTCCCAACTCTGTGCGCTCATATCAAGGACAAAAGCTCTACAGAGACATCCAAAAACGCTTTTCTAGTGTCTGACACTTCTTACATGATTATGTTATCCCCCAACTCATCTTAGTGCCAGTTCAAGGAGGTAACTAAGGGTTAGTTTGTCCTT
The DNA here is from genome assembly GCF_030272615.1 of Cryptomeria japonica. Taxonomy (NCBI): domain Eukaryota; kingdom Viridiplantae; phylum Streptophyta; class Pinopsida; order Cupressales; family Cupressaceae; genus Cryptomeria; species Cryptomeria japonica. Next base: position 481,307,935 of record NC_081412.1, read on the forward strand.
GAGGATTCATCATCCTTGAGATGACAAATTTCCTCCCTTACTATATATATATATATATTATAACTAGGAATTCGGGGATAAACATCAAAGCATAAAGATTAGCCAGCCACAAAAGCTAAAATTATATGAAAAGAACTCCTAATTCAATCAATAAAGATATGAAGACAATGCACTTAAAATGAAATTTAAACCATCACAAAGTGTCTCCTCCATGATTCTCCTTTATCCTTCTTTCTCCTTCAAATGGATGTTTGTGGATCTCACCTGCAAAGCAAATGGAAGTAAAAAGCAAGATTGTAAAGTGAAATTCACAGCATAAGGTTACTCAAAGCGTAGTTAAAATTGAATGAGAAAAGAGTCCAATTTATAGGCAAATTGAGGATTCATTGGATGGCTAAGATTGATTTGAGATTGAAAGTAATCAATGGACAAGATTAAATGAGACGACTTGTTAAGTGAGGATAAAAAGAAAATTGCATTTCCAATGTTGAGGAAGAAATAAAAATGAAAAGAGATAAGTGAAAATAATTATTGGAAACATCTATTTAGAATCCTCACAAGTAATATATTCTTCCTACCAGTCCAACTTACACATGGCTCAAAATTATCCAGTTACATAATTTGGAACTCGCACATCCTTTCCACAAACCTCAACAAGCTAGCATGTCAAACCAATTCAACCAAGTCCAAAATCAGATCTCATTCAATCAAAACCAAATTTCAAACATGTCAAACCAATTTAACCAAGTCCCAAATCAAATCCCATTCAACCAAAACCCAATTCAAAATCAAAACGTAACACTAAAACAAAACCAACTCCCTTTCAAACAAATCCAACTATTTCAAAACCTCGAAAGGATTCAAATGCGTCTCCAAAGAAAGATGGCTCTTTTACATATCTCCTAATGAAAATCCTAAGTGATTCTTCCAAGAAAAATTTGAGGATTGATTGGATGGCTAAGATTGATTTGAGACTGAAAGTAATCAATGGGCAAAATTAAATAAGATGACTTGTTAAGTGAAAATAATTATTGGAAACATCTATTTTCACTAAAATATACCAAAATGTAATAGAGGAAAAGACTAGTGAGGAATTAGCAAGTTGAAGAGAAAAGGGAGATAGAAATTAGAAAGTGGAAGAGATAGTTGGAAAAAAAAATAATTAGAAAGTGGAAGAATTAAGTGGGGTCATAAATAAATAAATAAAATTTATTTATTTCACCCACACATAGTAATTAAATAAGTTATGAATTTATTTAATTGAAATAAATGGAGAAAGGTGATCAAATAATTAAAAATAATTATTTAATCATAAAAGAATAATTAGCTTAGAATAAAGTGTTAGAGAATTATTCAATTGAAAATGAATAGTTAGGATTAGTCGATTAAGATCAAAATTAATTGATTAGAAAGATATAATGATGAATATTAATTAAATAATTAATATTATTTAATTAATGATTTAGAAAAACAATAATTAAATAATTAACAATTATTTAATTATAGGAAATTAGCAGAAGAATATTAGTACTAATTAAATAATTAAAATTATTTAATCAGTTTAGACAAAAAAAAGTTAGTGAAAAGTGTTGTTGAAGACTTAAGACAATTTTCAATGTCTATACATACATACATACATACATACATAAATACATATACATACATGTATGTACGTATGTATGCATGTATGTATTTATGTATACATACATATATACATATATATGTAGACACCTAAAATTGTCCTGTCTAATTAAATAAATATTTTTATTTATTTAATTATTTTATCCTAATTCTTCTATTAATGAAATGAATATTTATTTATTTAATTAAGTAATTAATCCTCTTCTAAGCATTTTCTCATTTAAATAAATACTTTTATTTATTTAATTGATCCCACTTCCTCTATTAATTAAATAAATCTTTATTTATTTAATTAATTCATTAGCCTTTTCTACCCATGACACATGTCATTCATCTCTTAATTCCTACACTACCTACCTCTCTTATTATTTTCTTATTTCCTCTACCTACCCTTTAATCCTATCCGACCATCTATCTTTTACACCTCTTAATTTTATCCCTCCATTTCTTACAGTGTCTTCTATATAAGAGGATGCTTCTTTCATTATCAATCCTCCTAAGCATACTACACATTCAAACTTTCATATGCAATCAAGCCTTATGCGATCAAGCTATCAACCACATTTCCATTCTTTGTTGAGCTCTTGTGCACACATAAAATCTGAGAGAAAATATATCAAGCAAGATCAATGGAGATAGGAAGAATGGAGATTCAAACCCTAATGGACATGTGATGGTATAATCTTTGTGATTTTGTTGATTTGCATTGTCTTAGGTAATCTTCATATATTATGGTGGATCTTTGTTGTTTTTAGGCTAGGGTTTTGTGGTTGAATTCATTTAGTCTTTCAATATTGTTGTTTCCATTATCCATTTTCACCATAAACAATACACACACACACACACATATGTATATGTGTGTGTATATGTATATGTATATCATATACATATACATATATGTACACACACATATATACATGTGTGTGTATATATATATATATGTATATATATATATGTATCATACATATACATACACACATATATATACATGTATATATGTATATGTACATGTATATACATGTATATATGTATATGTACATGTATATACATGTACATATATATATGTGTGTGTGTGTGCATATATACACACACACACATATATATGTATATATATACATATACACTTGGATTCTTTTGAAATAGTCATCGAATGATTTGCCATGTGAAATTAAGAGACTAGGGAAAGAAACAACAAGTGTATGTATTATTGCAATTAATGCATATACTATGACTGTGATAAAGATTAAATGGTTGTAAGTATCTTTCCAACCATAAAAGAAACATATGATAGTCGATGAGAAAAATAGGAAAAGACAAGTCAAATTTAATAAATATAAACTGTCACCCATGATGGCCAAAACTCAACATAGAGGGAAAATGAAGTTGAGTGTTTGAGTAAACCACAACATAGAAAATGAGGATCTTTAAAAATAAATAATAAATAAACAAATAGTAAAAAAAAAGATTACAATGGTTAAGTGAGGGAGGTATTCAAATGGTGAGAGTTACAATCATATGGATCACTTTTTGGGCTCAGGGATTGGATGACACCACCATCTAATTAGAAAGAGAAGGTGTCACGACAGAAGCAAGAAGGTCTCGGTTTAAACCCAAGGAGAATTCTTGGGTGTGGAGTTGAAGCATCGATTTGAAAAAAAGAGATCTTAAATCTGCAAAAGGAAAGATGCGAAAGGAGAAGGTAGTGAAAACATCCAGGTTCATGTTCAAATCGATGCTTCAAATCCATACCCAAGACTTCTCCTTGGGTTTAAACCGAGACCTCCTTGCTTCTGCCATCACATCTTCTCGCACTAATTACAGTCCCATATTTATTTAATTATTTATTTATTTTACCAGAAAGGGAAAGATGTAAAATATGATATGATATTGGCATCATCGAGTCCCTAACCCCAATATGGTTGTAAGTCTCACCATTTCAATACCTCCCTCCATTAGCCACCGTAGTCTCTTTTTCTTTACTATTTGTTTATTTATTATTTATTTTTAAAGATCTCCATTTTCATATATATATACCATATTAGTGTGAGCCGCTATGCCATATTGCTAACATTTTATTTTATTTATTTAGAATGCACAAATTTTATAAATAAATCCATAATGATTGCAATAGGAAAACATTTATAAACGGTTGGCAACTTCATAAATTTTTTAACCATTATTTTATTAATGTTTGTGTGGAACCCTGGGCTACCATTGTGTTATTGTCTAGATTTTTCTTTCAATTTGTCTCTTTCATCTTTTGTGTCTAAAGTATATAATTTCAGACATACTAACATTTGTCTCAAAGTTAGAAAGCTATGAGTATAACTGTAGGTAGGGAGGCAATGGTTAAGCTTTGCTTAACAGATTCAATAAAATCATTAGAGGGAATATCTAGAAGTTTGGTAGAGACAACAATATTTTGGCCTTATACCTGCAAATTGCATTTGTTGAATGATTCAGAAGCCTTTTTAGCAAATCCTCTTATGCAATTCTTACAATCATTATATTATGAGAAATAAGAGTTATTGAGACATTTTGGCAAAGTAACTTCCTCTGCATATTCATTAGTTTTAGAGTTGATTGGAACACTCCAACTCAAGAATGGTTAAAGCCACTCTTACAACCTACACAACTATAGAATTATCCCAGTTTTTTTTCTTAGCCTTTAAAAGGGTTTATCAGTTTGTGTGTGAGAAAGTTATCATAGATCTAAGTTTCACTCATTAAAATTAGAGCCATCTTGTATTTATCTCATTGCGAATTGACTCCAACCACTTGGTCTTTTTCAGAAGTTTCTTATATTAAAATACAAACCATGCATTGGATGTTTCTCAAGTCATTGCATTTATTATGGAACCTACTTTTTGTGAGTGGTTAAAACTCTTGAGAAATTGATTAAATAACCTAAATAAAAAATAAAAGAAAATAAAAAACAATCAGACAAGTGAATCAAATAAAATAATATATAAAGTTTAATAAATTCCAATTTTGTTGTTGGTGAATGCTTAGTAGTTGGAATAAATATAAAAATCTTCCAAATACCTATTTTCCATTCATTGAAATGCTATCATTTGTTGGAGTAATATTTAAATCAAATTAAAATAGGAGTAACAAAAATAATAAAATAAAAATTAGTTTTAATAATTAATGATATCAGATTTCCACAATCCATAGCTCGTTCTCACACTTTTTGGATTACTGTAACTCCCCACTAGGAAACCCCAAAGGGATTAAACTAAAACACTAGAAACGAGTGCAAATATTTTTTATTTTTTTAAAACTTTAATAATTTTAATGATACATTGAGTTAACATTACACTTAGATTACACAACAAAAGACTTATCTTAACACCTAAAGGGTTTCCCAACTTGGTTAACATGGTTTAAACTAACATTGCTTAGCATTAATTAATCCAATTAAGTTAATCAAACATAAAAACATAATTACATTTAATCCAAAGGTTAATTGTGTTGGTAGTGGTCCAACGTCCCTCGCGAGGATTCGTGACATGGTTTAACAGTCTCCTGTGGATTCTATAGGTCTAGTGGTTGTATTGGGCATTGACATGTTGATCTTTTGGTGCAACAACAACCCTAGCTTGTAACAATTGGTATCAGAGCTTGGTCCTCTCTACAGAAGCTTAACCATTTGAGGAAGATCCTATGGCATCTAATAGTTCAAGTACATCTGCAGTTGTTTTCTAGAGAGAAATTCCTAGGCTTGATGGAACAAATTACAGGGTATGGAAGATTCAGATGGAGACTCATCTGAGATGTATTGGAAAGGAAATTTGGGAGATCACTGAAAATGGTGTAACCCCTTTTAATCTAGCATTTTGCAATCCTCCTCCGGTAGGTCTAGATAAGGAGCTTAAGAATGATTGTAGAGCTAGAGAAGCCCTTTTGTGTGCACTTTCTGATCAATAAATAATGGGACTAATTGATAAATCAACTGCAAAGGCTATATGGGATAAATTCGAGACTCTAAATGAAGGTGGCCCTACTGTTAAAATTGCTAAACTTGATGGTTACCGAGTGAGGTATGAGAACCTAAAGATGGAAGAAGATGAAAGGATTACTGCTTTTGTGGAAAGAGTTAATGAGATTGTTATGGGAATTTAATATTGTGGTGGATCTCTGAGCGAAGAGGAAATAGTTTCTAAAGTAAATCAAAGTTGTTTCTGGATTAAATTGTGTGCATGATTTTTGAATAAAAATCATGCACACAATTTAATCCAGAAGCAACTTTTGATTTATTCTATGGATTATGGGAATCTCTTATCTCTTAGTTTCTAAAGTCCTGAGAGTCTTGCCACCGACTTATAAGATGAAGGCTATTGTAATTAATGAGCTGAGAACTATGACAAACACCTTTGTTAATAGGGATACCTTGGTTGGGAAGTTATCTGCTTTTGAACTTGAGGAATTTGGAGCTTCTGAAGCTGTAAAATTTGAACCTGCTTTTCATGCATCCACATCATCTATCAACAAGAGTGATTGGAAAGCTTTATATGTGAAGGAACTAGAAGACATGAAGAAAGAAGATTAATAGTTTGAGCAACTTGAAGCCTTATTTGCTAGAAGAGTACCTAAAGGACCGATAATAAGTAAGTATGAAGGAAAATCACCTTTTAAATGATTTGCATGTAATAAGATGGGTCATTTTGCATCTAGATGTCTTGAAAGGAATTCAAGATTGGAAGAAAGAGCTAGAAGATATTTTAGGCCTAACCATGATTATCAAAACAAACATAAGTACAGGAGGAACAAAGACAAATCATGTTACTTTGTTGATGAGGAAGGTGTGACTGATTTTGGTGATGAATCGACACAAGATTCTACTAGTGGATCCGACAATGGAAAGGAATGGGTGTTTTTGGTTATCAGGGAAGATGATCTGGTACCTAAAGAGAAGGCCCTTGTTGCTAAAATTGAAGACAAGGATGAATGGGTAATTGACAGTGGATGTTCACATCATATGACTAGAGATAAGAGGAAGTTCTTATCTTTGCAAGAATTTGATGATGGTCTGGTTAGATTTGGAGATGACAAAGCATGCATGATCAAGGGAAGAGGAACAATATCATTGGATGGTAAGCATAACACTGATAATGTTTATTATGTTGAAGATTTAAGGCATAATCTTTTTAAGTGTAGGATAGTTGTTGGATAAAGGATTTCAGTTACAGTTGAAGGATGGAAAATGCAAGATTATCAATAGATCTAGATTGTAGATTGCAACTAGTACACAGACTAAAGGTAATATCTTTCATTTAAAATCCAGTCAGAAGACATGTTTAATTGCACAAATTGATGAGAGTTGGCTATGGCATAAGAGGTTGTGTCATGTGAATTTTGATTGCATTGTGAACATCAGTTCTACTAAGGTAGTTAGAGATATACCTAAGATTGTAAAGCCCTATAATCAGGTAGGTAAGGAATGTCAAATGGGAAAGCAAGACAAAACTTCTTTTAAGAGTATACAAGACAAATCTAATGATGTTCTTGATCTTATTCATACTGATTTGTGTGGTCAGGCTAAAATCAAAATTTTTCAGGGTGATAGATATTTTATGCTAATCATTGATGACTATTCAAGAATGATGTGGGTTATTTTTCTAAGGGAGAAGTCTGAAGCATTTGAAAAGTTTAAAATATTTAAAGCTAAAGTTGAGAGAGAGACAAGAATGAAGATTAAATGCTTAAGGTCAGATCAGGGTGGAAAATTCACATCCAGTGAATTTAACAGCTATTGTGAGAAGAATGGCATAAGGAGACAATTGTTTGCACCCTAGACACCTCAACGGAATGGAGTTTTGGAAAGGAAGAATATAATTATCTTGGATGCAACTAGAACTATGATGATGGAAGCTAATTTGCCTCATGTCTTCTGGAGAGAAGTTGTAAGCACAATGGTATACACATTCAACAAAGTTCATATCAAAGGAGATACCAGTAAGACACCTTATGAGTTATGGTTTTGTCATACACCGATAGTTAAGTATTTCAGAATATTTGGTAGTAAATGTTATATCAAAAGAGATTATTCTATTGGAAAGTTTGATCCTAGATGTGATGAAGGAATATTTCTTGGTTATTCTAATGAAAGCAAAGCATATAGATGTTATAACAAAAGATTGCAAAGAATTATGGAGAGCACAAATGGCAAGATGGATGAGCAGAACCTAAATCAAATCAAAACTTGTGAGAGAGAACAGATAGTATCAGAAAATTCAACAATAACTAAAGTTCAGGACAAAGGAACAAAAAATTAGAAGACTCCTAGTTATGTAAGGTTGAATCATTCAGAAGATCAAATCATTGGAGGTAAAAACAAAGGAGTGATGACAAGAAGAAGGTTGGCAACTAATGAGGTATGTTTAATTTCTCAAGTTGAATCAACATCAGTAATATAATCTTGTAAAGATGAATGTTGAATGAAAGATATGGAAGAAGAATTAGATCAGATAGAAAATAATAAAACATGGACTTTAGTTCCCCGACCTAAAAAATAAGAATATTATTGGAACTAAATGGGTTTTTAAGAATAAATTAAATGAAGATGGACAAGTTGTGAGGAATAAAGCTAGACTGGTTTGTAAAGAATATTCTCAGAAGGAAGGAATTGATTATGGTGAAACATTTGCATCAGTAGCTAGGATTGAAGCTTTGAGATTATTTCTTGCTTATGTTGCACATAAGAACTACAAGGTTTATCAGATGGATGTTAAGAGTGCATTTCGGAATGGAGATCTTGAAGAGGAAGATTATATTGAGCAACCTAATGGATTTTCACTTTCAGATGACAAAAACATGGTTTGCAGGTTAAAGAAAGCTTTATATGGATTGAAACAAGCCCCTAGAGATTGGTATGCAAGACTGGATAAATATCTTTTGAAGCTTGATTTCACTAAAGGTAATGCTGACAGTAATTTACATTATAGGATCACTGATGATGACGTATTGATTATTGAAGTTTTTGTTGATGATATTATTTTTGGAGGTGAAGATAAGTTGTGTATGAATTTCCCTAACAATATAAAGAATGAATTTGAGATGTCTATGATTGGGGAGATGAAATTCTTCTTAGGTTTGCAGATTACTCAAACTGATAAAGGTATTTTCATCTGTCAAACTAAGTATGCTAGAGAGTTGTTGAAGAAATTTGGTATGGAAAATTCTAAACCGGTTGGTACTCCGATGGTTACAAGTGAAAAATTGACAAAGAAAGATGCATCTACACCAGTAAATCCTACAAGGTACAAGTCTATGATTGGAGGTTTGTTATATTTGACTTAGAGTAGACCAGATATAATGAATGCAGTTTGTATTGTATCAAGATATTAGAGTGATCCTAGAGAAAATCATGAGAGTGTGGTGAAAAAGATTTTTTAGGTATTTGCAAGGAACAATTGAATATGGTTTGTGGTATCCTAATAATGATGAATTTATATTATGTGCATATACAAATGCAAATTGGGATGGAGATGTTGATTACCGAAAGAGCACATCCGGTGGATCTTTCTTTCCTGGAAAGAAACTTGTTTCATGGATCAACAAGAAGTAGTCATGCACCTCTTTATCTACTGTTGAAGCTGAGTATGTTGCTGCTACTACTAATTGTACACAAGTTCTATGGATGAAGCAAATTTTGAAGGATATAAAGGTGGCTTATAATGAACCGACAGTTATTCACTGTGATAACTCTGTTGCTATTGATATATCAAAGAATTCGATATTCATTCTAAGACAAAGCACATATCTATCAAGTATAACTTTTTGAAGGAGAAGGTGGAAGCAAATGAAGTCATATTGGTTTATGTGAACACTAAAGAGCATATTGCAGACATCTTCACTAAGCCTTTGCCTTAAGAATCATTTGAGTACTTTAGAGATGGATTGGGGGTTTCTACCCCTCCGATAGAGACCTAAGTGATGCTGATTGGCATCAGTCTTGTATGCATTATCAGAGCTATTACTCATTTCGGATTGATGTGGCGGTGCTACTACTCAGGGGGAGTAGTCAGTTGTAAGAATCAGAGGATTTATGATTTTTCTTTGATTTTTATGTCAAATGTTTGGCATTCATGCCAAAGGGGAGAGTTATTCTAGTGAAAAACATAAGGGAGAGATATATTCATTAGGGGATTTTGGTTCAGAGCTTCATTGCTATATCATTTTGTGGGACATTGTTGGTTGTTTTCCATAGGGGGAGACTTGTTTGGCATTTCTTGGCACTTGGATGTTTTTCACATCTAGTGTTGCCATCAATGCTAAAGGGGGAGATTGTTGGCAATTTGGTGGAATTGATTAGGTGTTGCATTGATGTTTTGTCATTGATGGCAACACCGACTATTTTGGTTGTTTACCGGTTTTCGGTAGAGTGGTTGGATTATGATATTGGTCTGGTATGCTCTGGTATGCTTTGGTTTGTGGAATTGATTTGGATCTGATATTCATGCTATTCAGATGTGTATCATGACCAATTGGTTCAGGATTTGATGGCTCAGATACTATCATTTGTTCTAATAAGCCTTTTGGTCACCGGTAAGGGTTTTACTGGCATAACTTTGTTGAAGATCTTTTGATGCACATGATAAGAGGTGTTTGTGCGGCTTCTAGATGGTTATTAGGATGTTGATGGTTATCATGTTCATGTTCCAGTTCATCGATGGTGTTGCATTTGACTCATGGTGACCTATTTTGGGTCCGGTGTGATCTAGGTTATGGACTAGTTTATGTAACGTGTTATAGGATGTTCCTGATGCATTACCGACGGGATTTAATGATTGGCTTACATTATTTTTGGCATAAGCCGACTTGATTGATCATTGGATTGTGGGTTTATGTTATGAACTTATTGTATTATCTTTTAAGTGGCTGACCTAATTATTTAGGTCACGGGTTGGTATATATATGATGTAAGATCTCTTTGTAGATCATGGGTATATGGGCATATGGGATTATGGTTATAGGATTATCTATGTGTGAATAATGTTGTAATCATATGCAGAGGTTTTGGTCGATCATAGTTGATCGAATTGGGTTTGTAGAAGAGGTTTAAGGGCTTTGGTATTGAGCTTAACCGAAGCTGTACTCAGGCATAGGAGATGTTATACTTGCAGTTCAATCTTTATTCTGAATTGTAGTCTGGATTTATTTTGTAGTCAGTGAGGTTCCTTTTGTGAAGAGTAGTGCACTCTAGGTTGTTGGCCTTCCTACATGTGCAAGCCCCTCATTTTGTAATCACATACTTACTACAAAAGTATTATCTGAATGTGGGTAGGCTTCCCACCATGGTTTTTCCCTTTACCGGGTTTTCCACGTACAAATATTGGTGTCATGTGTATCAGATGGATGGTAATTGTTCTATGATTTATGTTTATGTTTAATTGTTATATTAGTTATTCCAGTATTGGGTTTATGTGTTTCGATAAGTATCGGGCATTGACAAGTCAATCTTTTGGTGCAACGACAACCCTAGCTTGTAACAAATTGATCCAATAGCATAAAATATTATTAACATGTCTAGGTTTCATTCATTAGGATTCCATCCATTACATTGCATCTATAATACAAATAAAACATAAGCATTTAACATTTAATTTTGATTCATACATTGTTTGCATCATAAGATAAAAATACATTACATTTCACTAAACCATTAAGTCTCAAAAATCAGATAATATTTACATTACAATTTACATCTTGCCATGAAGGCGTACATATCAAATAATTACAACTGACCATATAAGGTTCATGATATACAAGGAATGATCCAAAATAACAAATAGGATCCAACTGAATAACAAGACGCTCGAATCCAAGCGCAACTGGAACACCTGTGAAGCTGACTCCCGCAAGAAGGAACAAACACACCCGATGGAAAGTGGCACTACCACCAGACCATGTGGCTCAAAAAGAACCACCCCACCATGGTAGGAGATAGAAATAAGACCCACTAGCAACCTATAAGGTAAGCACACACATGGTCGAAAACACAACATCAGAAGGACTCACAGAACATGACTCCACAACAAACTCAGGTGAAACCAACAAGGCTGCACACTACTGACCATAAGGGAAGAGTGTCATCACATAGCTTGGTATGGTTATCCTAGAAGGCCTTCATAGGTCCCAACCCCCATCTTGAGTTATCCTGGTAACCTCTCCTGAACCCCCGAACCCATCCAACTCTCATGTGGACCCAAACAATCCTTTCGTGAGGACAAGGTTGTTCATTTGCCATTCCAGGCCTTCTCACTGCATCCTGAGTCTGTACTAGCACTCAACCGTGAGCGAGGTATAGTTATCTTATTTCATGATTCATCTAACCAACCCCTAATGTATTAATAGATTATCACTTACTTATACAACTTTCGAGGGGTTATCCTGGTAACCTCTTTGGGCGGACCCCCACTCAAAAGACACTCTCCCTTATGACACTAAACTAAAAATATACCAACAAACTCCAAAACCAAGGCACCAAACTGAAATTACACACGAAGTTCAAAACAATAGAAAACCACTTGGCCAAACAAGCCCTTGTACAATGTTAAACTAACTGACAAATCTTTGTCTAGTGACATAACCAACCACGAAAACAACCACATGAAAGCATCTAATACCTTTAACCAAGGACTTGTAGTTTCAAAATTAAATGTGAATACAGTCAATTAAATCAAGCATCTTCGCTAATCTATAATAGCATTACTTTTCCATTTCATTTAAAATGCAAATTGACCAAGGTTCTCTAATTCTTCTAAGATTCAAAATACACCATTTTAAAAAAATCATCGTTTCACTATAAATTAAAAACCAAACATACATTCATATAATTATACATATATACGTAAATATATAAATATTACACACACACACACATAAATATAAATTAATTCATTTATTTACTAATTCTAACATTTTTTTTCCCAAAATAAATAACTCTTTTCTTTATTTATTTTTTCCCATTTTTGAAATATATTTTTCCACACACACACACACACAAATATATATATATATATATATATATATATATATATATATTAATTAAATAATAATTAAAAAATATTTTTTTAATTAAATTTTTTTTTTTAACCCCATGCACCCCCATGGGATTACGTGGGTGTTGCAGCCCCACGTGGTGGGTCTGCAGCCCCCACTACGTGGGCCTGCATCCCCACATCGTGGTGCTGCAGCTCACGATCGTGAAGGGGGGCAGATGTGGGGTTGAGCCATGACTCCCCCACCGCTCCCCAATTTCATTTTTTTAAATATTTTTTTCAAATCAAATTCTTTTTGTTAAATAATATTTTTTTAAAATAAAAAACCTAGTCACTCCAAAAGTGAACTGGTAAAAAAACAATTTTAATAGCAAGACTAAAAAAATACAGGAAACCCATTTTCCAGCAAACAAGGAAAACTAATAACATTTGTTTTTAACCAAAAATTTCAAGAAAACAAACCCCAGCCATATATAATAATCCAATTTGGAAAACAATAGGGTTAACTGGGTAAATAATTGTTTTTTTTGTTTTTTTCCCAATTTCACTCCAAACCAATAATTTTTCCATTTCTCCAATTTCCCAGGTTTGCCCTCTTAACAATCAACAATGGGGAATTTCTCAAAAAAGAAAACTAACAGGAAAATAAAATAAGCTAATTTAAACTACTTGTCATTTCAACTGAACAAAAAGAAACAACAGAGATTTAACATCCAATTTTCACCCAAACAAAAACAACTCATTTCACCAACCTGTTTAGCTATCCAGGCAGAAAAAGTTGAAGGAGAGCAAACCACAAACTCCAGGCAAATTCCTCCACTGACAAATCTAGCTCAAAAATCAAACACAGAAGTTTTTATCGAGGCAAAGCTTTTTTTTCTCCAGAATGCATAATCTTTATGTTTTTGGTCAAAAATTCAAATATATAACTTTTCCTTTTCAAAATATCTCTTTTTAGGTCAAGTTAAAAAATATTTTTTTAAATAAAAAATTAAAATCTCAATTTCTTTTTCAAGGGCTGCATTTCATTTAACTTTTCAAATTAAAAATCATTTCCCCTTTTTTTAAATATGATAAACAATTAATCCTTAATACACATAAAAGTAATGCAACTTTAAAAATAAAATTAAAAAAAATCAATTAAAACAAATACTACATCATTTCACTATTTAACTAAACAATTCACTTTTTAACTATTCAAATAAAGAAATTTATAAATCTTTTAAAATATTAAAATTCACTTAATCATCTATTTCAAAATAAATTTAAAAAACGCATAACATGCAATCAACAAGGCAAAACAGAAACACGACATGCATACCAACAAAAGGGATGGTTGACCGACGACTGACACTGCTCAGTGATGAGCAAGGCTAAAGGTAAACTCAGGGCCTTAAGACTATCTCCTCCACTTCCATCGAAATATTAGGTACGCTCAGACTTGTGGGGCCAGGTGAAGTTAGTATCGTGTACCTGCAAATCCTGCATCACCAATTCACGCATACATATATATCTTCAAACACAGTAGATACACTAGTGAAGGAGAATCCTGACGTTCCCTGTCTCACCAAAGTGAGTGAAGGAAAATCATCTCCTCGCACCTCATACACTTACAAACATGATAACATGCACATAACGCATCTCATGCATAAAATAAATGTGTTAGCCCATGTCAGTAATCCAATAAAATAACCTTTGACCATCATTAAGGGATATAATGTGTAAAAAACATACCCTGAAACTCAAATCAAAGTATAACACATCATAGCATAATATCTGAGTAAAATATAAAAATATAATGTATCCATTAATATCCACTGAAAAAGTCAACTATAGTCAAAACATGTGTCTAAAAAGTCTAATCGAGGGAGGGGTACTACATCCTCCCCAAAAAAACTAGGCTTACTCTTGGAAGCCTAAAATAGATAAGGGTATATCTCTCTGATCTTCACTGCAACCTCCCATGTAGTTGAGGTCTCATCATTTGGGTCTCATAGGACCCTTACCTGATCGATGGTATGACCCCCGACGGTCAAACCCCGACACTGCAGAATGCGCACGGGCTCCATGGAAAGTTGTCTGTCCTCGACCTGCAATCCGTTCCGATCAAGAACATGGGTCACATCAGGATAATAAGGTCTAAGAACAAAAACATGAAAAACATCATGGATGCGGGATAGGATCGGTGGCAAGGCAAGAAGGTAGGCAATAGGTCCTATCCTCTCAAGGATCTCAAAAGAGCCAACAAATCGAGGCACCAACATAGAACCCTTTTGATGCAGAGAACTACTCAAAATCCTTATAACAAGCCCAAATTAGGTTAGGCTAGTGACCCTTCAACTACTCACAAGGTTCCTGCAAGGAAGGACCCTACACCTTGGATGAAACTACTCACACACTCACTAGTCATGGGCCTACTCAAGATGAGTAAAAGGCTTCAACTCTTCAAAATTACCTTACCAGTGATCCCTACTCCTTGGAATTTTTTATTTGGTCCACACATAACATCTAATACCTCTTTCAAGCACTGGTTTTGATCTTGGGCATCAAACCCTTATACCTCCTTTGTAAACCTACCCCTTCAGCTAGTAGCCCTTTTATACTAGTGTTTTAGTTTTAACTCAAAAATATTCCACACACCCCTACAAAAAACTTATTATTACGGACACCCTTTTGGAAGATATACTAATCCCTAAATTTTTTTGGTCAGATCTATAAATATAAGGTTTGTTCCCTTTAGAGGCTAAGAGACCTAATAGGGGCAATTAGCCCTATTTTACAAAGCAACTACCTTTACCGATAGACAAAATGAAAAATAAACTTAATAGGCGTGTGGGGGGTAGTGAGAAATTTTTAATTCCAGGGTTGCACACCTGGAATCCATCACTAACACAAAATATGATTATTGTCCTAAAACTTGTCCTAGGTAGTCACATAGAGATGCCTACCTAAATATGTTCTTTTCTCCACACAACAAGGTCTCCCCTGAAAAAAAAACATAAGAAAACTAAAATACAAAGTCTTATCCTACATCCCTCCAAAGGAAGAGTCTTTTAATGGATTGGAGTGCAAGATAAAGCCATTTTGATTCAAACCCCTCTCCAAACCCTAAGTTTTCGGGTTACAGTCAATAGAATGAAGGTTTCTCTCTACTCCCAAATGATCAAAACCTCAGATCACCACCAAAAGAATAATAATTAATCTACCTATCTACTTCATGGATGGTGGGATTCAATTCAATCCATACAGTCACGTACAACACCTGCAATCTCAGAGTTTCTGGGAAAACTGAAGTATTTTGAGTATTATTGCTTCATAAACTCCAACTCCAATAACAGAAACCTTGGGAATCAGGCCCACAAGGCTTATACAACTCTCCAACAATTTCTCACTGAATTTGGAGTAGGTTGGAGCCATTGAAAGGCTTCCCCCAACCGAATTACAAAAAGTTGCACTTTTCTACTCAAAAGTTGCATTTTTGCAATTTTGCTCACAAAGTTGTCATCCTTCCCAAGGTTGGGACCCACACACATGGAACAACCAAACACACATAAAAAATTTCTAAAACCTATTAAACATTAATCTAAACCATCTATTACCCATTTTTACCACATTGTCCCGATTGGCTTCTCAAATTGCCTAATTGGTGGAATGGGCTTACATGGTGGGGTTTATTTGCATACATGAAACACAAGACACAATAACACATCCTAATGGTCCTAGTCTTC
Organism: Cryptomeria japonica; assembly: GCF_030272615.1. Lineage (NCBI taxonomy): Eukaryota > Viridiplantae > Streptophyta > Pinopsida > Cupressales > Cupressaceae > Cryptomeria > Cryptomeria japonica. Next base: position 481,324,310 of record NC_081412.1, read on the forward strand.
ATCCTTAGGGTCATGAATAGGTTGTTTATGAGGTTCTCCTGCACCACCTTTCTATAACGGATCAGACTCTTTCGTGGATGCACTCTCAAGATTACATGGTCGCCAACATAAAACTAACAATCCACTCTATGAGGATCGACATACTTCTTCTGCATATCCTGTGCTGCTACCTAATGTCCACGAATCTACTCAAATTGTTACTCCATCTCTCGAAGCATATCCAATCCTATATGTACCCTGTCCTCCAACCGATCCCAACTCAAAGGAGTACGGCAAGGACGACCGTACAATGCCTAGAACGGAGACATACCTATGGAGTTATGATATCCATTGTTATCAACAAGGTAAAAATATTATTATTAATGTAGATGTTGTTATTATTAAAACTATAACAATAATAATAATAATTAGTTATTATTATTATTATTATTATTATTGCAATAAAAATAAAAATAATAATAAATGAAAAAGGAAAGGGGGAATGAGAAGATAAGTAAAACAAAGATAAGGAGCAAGAAAATAAAGAAAGGAAAGGAACACAAAGAAAGGAAAGGAACAATGGAAGACAAGTGAGGGGAGGGGAGTAGACTGACAGAGAAAAAGGCAAAGCCAGACTCTCAAAATCAAATGGGGGGGAGGGGCGGGGGGGGTCTCAAGGTATGGAGCGAGATTGTTTGAGGTTGGAAAGCAAAGGTTGCCAAGTGGGACTGGGACTCCAACCTTCGTTGCGATTGAGATTAGTGGGATGGTTGTTAATAGAAATGGCTTCCTTGAGCTTTCTCTTGATGAAGTCCTCTTCTTTGGATAATATTTTAACGTTCTCCAAACAAATGTGGTGTTTGGTCGAAGAGGAGTGTTTGGCAAGGGCTGACTTATAGAGTCGATCATGTGTAATGTCTGCACAATGCTCTTTGATTCTAATGTTGAAGGAGCGACCTGTCTCTCCTATATAAGGAATGTCACAAGAGCAGGTGATGTAAAGAAACATTATATTATAATTATATGAGACATTATAAAACAATTGATATTAAAGGCAAATGCAGAAAGGAAAAGGAATCATCTCTACATTTTCCTTTATCTATAAAGATAGGCAAAATCAGTTATTTCTTCTAAACTTAGCTTATAGTTAATGAGTATACTCTAAAGCTAAAGGTCTTGTTAAATAATTATAATAACTATCTCCATAATATATTCGGTTTAAAAGTAAAAATTTACTGTTTTATTTTATTTTTGTGGTATTGCAAATGGAAAAGATTTAAAGATTAAATTATTTTGTAATAAGCTATGCAAAGATGATAAATTCCGGTTTAGCTTGAAGGAAGTGTTAGAATATGTTGAGATAATTAATGAAACTATTATAGTGAAATATTATGGAGTGATATTTTGTAATTAATAAAATATTTGATCAAATGTTATTTTGGTTGTTGTTTAAAGATTGTTAAATGCATATTGTATACCCACAAGGTGGAGTTAACAATAGATTAATATTTAGAGGGTGCTTCAATTTATAGTTGTCTTATTTTAAAAGATATTAAACTTATTGAATCAATTAAGATTGAGTTGATCATATTATACCAATGTTGAGTGTTTATTTGGAGCGAAGTGCTCAATGTTGTGTTGAAATGTACGATATAGGAAACACATTTGATATGAGTCTATTCAAGTTTTTTTTTCCTTTTATTTTAAATAATTTTAGGATTTTTATCATTCATAAATTATGTGTTTGTCTTAGGAAGGGGATTTTACAAATTAAGTTATACTAGAGATATTTGCTGATTCAGTATAAACTTGAAATGAGAATAAAATAGTGTTTATGTTATGATTGAGATGATTTTTTTTTTGAATGAGAGATTCTTTGCATAATGTTTATTCAACCACAACACTCTACTGAAATAGTGTTTTTCTTTAATGATTACCGAAAAAGGGATAATTTTTATTTTATTCATAAGAATTTAAGTATGTTATATGGACGAGTGTCGAATATGGGGAAACAGGGAAGGGTAAATCTCAACACATGATTTACCTACAGCTAGTCAACATAAAACTTTGGCCAAAGTGTTTTAAATCAATTTGATACTAATTGATTTTCTTATTTACTCCCTATCATATCATGAAAATTAGAACTACATGATCATAGGTGATATGTTTTTTAGATATTTTCATCTTGCACTGGGATTCCATCCCGCCTGCTGGTTTGAGTTAGCTAAGTACCTCGCGCAAGGGTTGGGAGCTCATTGTACTCTAAGAGCACCAAGGAAGCAATTGCTTTATGGTTGGGTGAAAAAAACACCTAAACCATATTTTTCGTCTCATAGGAGCATAAGGAGAGGAGTTTGCAGCGAGTGGAGATAGATTTTATAGTACAATTATATTTATCATTCCACATATTTCGACCTTATTGTCAATTTGTCTATGAAGTAATTTTGACCTTGTGGTCACTTGGTATATCTAAACTACCTATATGATCCCACTTTCGTATTATATCTCAAGTAGAGAGAGTGTTGTAAATTTAAACTACGATGCTTTTATTTTTTGAATTATTCAATATTGGAATTTATGAGGAATTATTGAATGTTATTTATTATAAAAATTTGTGTTGCTATACAAACACAACCAACATCATTGACTGTCTTCTTAAGGAACTTTTGGATAGTTTAATTAGATATCTCATCTTAACTATTACCTTGGGGATAGTATGGGGTGGAGAAACGATGTTATATATAAAATTTCTCTCAAAGCTCACAAACATCCTAATTTTTGAAAGGATGCCCATTATCCATGATGATGAAAAGAGGAACACCATACAAGCATATGATGTAGTTGAGAATGAATGTGGCGATCTATTTTTGATAACTTGTGTGAGGGGAACAACTTTAATCCACTTCATGAAGTGCTCAGTGGTAGTTATTATGAATTTATGGCCATTAGAGGATGGAAGGTGGATCTTACCCACGAGATCAATTACCCATTGATAAAAGGGCCAAGGTGTTGAGATAAGTTGTAATTCTTGTGTTGGTGCATGTATCAAGTCTCTATGAATCTAACACTCGCATTTTCTAACAAATTGATAGGCATCTTTCTACATAGTGGGTCAGTACTAACCAGTCTTCATCATGAGCCCCACATATACCTTTGTGTACCTCATGTAATGCAGTTTGGACTTTCTCACAATCTAGACATCTAAGGAGAGTACCATCGAGACCAATACAATAGAGGGTGTTGACAATGATAACATATCGGGAAGTTTAGCGGATAAAGGTATGATATTTGTTGTTGGAAAGGTTAGGTAGAAGGGCGTTACTATAGTGGTGAGTAAATATGTCATCATACCAAGGGGAGTCAAGACCAATAACAAATATAGTCTCAAAAAAAGAGATATCTGTTGGCATTTGGCATTATAACAGACAATGAGAGATTGTTGGCATTTCAATAAGGATATTGAGAAGGTTGTTGATGATATGGATATAACTGATTAAGAATGATTTACTATCTTAATATTATTATTTTGTCATTTATGTCAAGAAATTGATTTTCTAATTCAGTATGATGTTGCCATATCTTGAGAAGTATGATTTGATGAGTATAAAGATATCAGTAAAAGACACAGAAAGAATATGATGAATAAGGGGATGAATAAGGTATTCAATGGGCAACTATTACCGAGCCGGACAATGATGAGATCATGATATTTAGATTTTTTAACATCATACATATGTTGTAAATTGTAAGGTTAATACTATACTATGTTACTAAGAAAAGAACCTAGTCGGTAAACCCTAAGGAACCTAGTCGGTAAACCCTAAGGTTATCGTTGTCGGTTAAAGAAGGCGGTAGTATTTACTGAGTTGTAACCGAGCTGTAACAAAATACATTAAATGGTTACATGCATTATTTAATGAAGGAAGTTGATGAGCTGGAATTGATTAAATGATTGGTATGTCGTGCATAAAGTTTGTTAATGAATCTATGGCAAAGGAAAATCAGCATGAAGATCTACAACACAGATTGAACCACAATACCCTAGCACAAGTTCCAAGAAATGTATGCAAGTTCTTAGGCAGGGTAAAACATTTTTCAGATCGAAGGATACATTGAACCTGGACAAGATTGAAGATCTGAAGACTATGATTGATCATGGGAAATGTGATCAAAGAGATTAAGCAGTTAGCTAATTGTTTATAAATAGGGAGCTGTTGATAAACAATGTATGCGGGCAAATGTATGCACAGGGATGCTACATAGTGATTACCGAGCACAGAAGCTTGAAGACCTATTTGAATAATAGAGTATAGAAGCCCAGCAGATGGACAAGATTAGTTCTATGTCTAGATTGTATTGAGCAAATAAGAATCTGCTTTACCATTTTAGATGTGAAGTTGCAGATAGATTTTATTACTATTATTTTGTGAAAGTGATAGAAAATCTCTTAGTCGAGTGGACTTAACAGTCTTATTTGTAAAACCCTCTAGCAAGGTGACATTCTAATTGAGTGTTTGAAATCCTTTAACAAGGTCACTTCTAACAAGGTGAGGATCCTAACAGATCTGAGGGAAATCCCTTAACCGGGTCACATCTAACAATGTGTTTGTAATCTTTAACAGGATTTGCTTTTAACCAAGCATACTCTAGAAGAGTATATTTCTTAGTGGGTCCAAAATCCCACAATGGTTTTTCCCTATTTGGGTTTCCATGTTAAATCTAGTGTTATGAGGTTTATGATGTTTTTATGCTTTTGAGTTTGCATGTTTAGCAGTTTTGGTTATATTACTGAAGTATATGTTACCAAGGTTGAATCTGATGTTTTTATGGAAGATTAAGTTTGTATGATTCACCCCCCCCCCCTCATCTTGTTGGCTATTGGATCTGTACTTACATTAAGTATCAAAACTATCAATTGGTATCAGAGCTTTGGACTCTGGAAGAAAAGTTTAAAGGTACTTGAGGCAAAGATCCAAAGATGTATAAGAGGGATGCACCGAAGCTGAACAAGTCAAGTTTCTCTACATGGCAAAAAAGGATGAAACCGCACCTATCAGGAGTTGAAGAATATGCTGCATATTATTTGGAGAATGATTTCATCACACCGAGCACCTATCCATTGACTATGAAAGAAATAAAGGCAAAGCAATGATTGAAATAACATTTGCATTGACCAACTCAGAGTTTAATGATCTAGAAGGTTTCAATGATGCAAAGGCAATGTGGGACAAGCTCATATCTATATATGGTGGAGATGAACATGTTCAAAGAGAAAAAGTAGATAGTCTAAGAGGACAACTTGAATCTATGAGGATGAATGAAGGTGAGAACATAACCCAGTACAATACAAGACTAAAGGAGATTGTCAATCAAATCAAAGGAGCAGGTGGAACTATTGAAGAAAAGGATATAATAAGTAAGTTGTTAAAAACCCTTCTACTAGCTTATGCAATCCGAGTATCTGCAATCAATGAATTGAGGTTTGTACCTAATATGCCAGTTTCTTTAGATGCTACTATTGGTAAGCTACATGCATTTGAGTTAAGTAACTTTGGTAGCAGTGGATCTTCCGTAAAAAAAGTTGAATTTGCATTTAGTTCTTTTCATCTCGATGAATCTAATGATTACAATGGAAGAAAGTATAAGTACTCTAAAGGAGATCACAGTGGAGCAAGTGAAAGATTTCATAAGAACATGGAAGAAGTACACAAACTGTATGAGGAAATCAAAAAGGAGGAAGAGTTTGAAGCACTATTAGCCAGAAGGTTACCGAGAGGCAAAGGTAAGTATAAAGGAAAACTACCTTTGAAATGTTTCAATTGTGATAAAATAGGACATATGGCTTCTAACTGTCCTGACAAAGATTCTACTGAAAAGAGAGATTACCGAGATGATAGACATAAAGATAATCATTACAGAGGACACCAAGACTTCAGGAGAAGAGATAGAAAGACATGCTTAATAGCCGATGAGGAATCCAACGATGATAAATCAGATGAAACTGATACAGAGGAAGTAGTTTATGTGGCTATCAAAGATGGATCAGACGAAGAAAGGTATGAAGAAAAAGACCTAATATCTCACATAAATACTAATGATTCTTGGATTATAGATAGTGGATGCTCACATCATATGACAGGTGATAAACACAAGTTTGTTATGTTAGAAGATTATGATGGAGGTTATGTAATATTTGGTAATGATGCACCAGGTCTAGTAAGAGGTAAAGGATCTATAACACTTCTTGACAATGCAAGATGTAATGATGTTTATTGGGTTGAACGTTTGAAATACAATTTGTTGAGTGTAGCACAACTAAACAATATAGGTTACCGAATAGAATTTCAGAAAGGATTTGTCAAAGTTCATGACAAGCATGGAAAGTTAGCTACTACTAGGACACAAACAAAAGGTAATACATTTCACCTTGACTCAACTCGAAACAAGTGTCTGTATGCAAAGATAGATGATACCTGGTTATGGCATAAAAGGTTTTGTCATGTAAATTTTGATAATCTGATCAAAATAAGCAACAAGCATCGAGTAAGAGGTCTACCAAGTCTTGAAAAACCTGAGAATGCTATGTGTCGAGGATGCCAGATGGGTAAGATGACAAGATCAAGCTTTACAAGTAAGTCTTACACTTATAAGGGAATTTTAGATCTTGTGCACACTGATCTTTGTGGTCCTATGAAAGTTCAAAGTTATTATGGTGATAAATATTTCATATTATTTGTGGATGACTATTCAAGGATGATGTCGGCAATGTTTTTAAAAGAAAAATCAGAAGCTTTTCAAATGTTTAAATGGTACAAGGCAAGAGTTGAAAATGAAACAGGAAGACAACTGAAATGTCTTAGATCAGATAGAGGAGGAGAGTTCACATCTGATGAGTTCAACTTATTCTGCAATGATCATGGTATTAAAAGACAAGTCTCTACACCGAGAACTCCATAGCAAAATGGAATAGCTGAGAGAAGAAACAAATCTATTGTGGATTGTGCCAGAACCCTGATGATTGAAAAGAAAGTGCCACAAACATTTTGGAGAGAAGCAATAAGCACAACAGTTTACACCCTTAACTGAGTACAACTAAAGAAAGGTACTTTGAAGACACCTTATGAAATCTGGTATGACAAGAAACCTAATGTAAGTTATTTTAAAATCTTTGGAAGTAGATGCTATGTACACAAAGATGATAGAAATGGCAAGTTTGATCAGAAAAGTGAAGAAGGAACATTTCTAGGTTATTCTTCTAGAAGCAAAGCATTTAAATGTCTAATCAAATCATCTAACAAAATAGTAGAAAGTGCAAATGTGAAAATTGATGAATTTGCAGAAAGAAATGATGAAGGAAATTCCAAAGAACCAGAAGATTATGATGAATTTGTCTATGTTCAACCGACAAGTTTTACCGAGAAAACTGTTGAAGAAAATGAAGAGAATATCCAGTTATCGAGTGATGAAGAAGATAATACAGAGCCTACCGAGCCTCTATTAGCCCAGTATGTCAGAAGACATCATGCACCAAGTCAGATTATAGGAGATAAGGATGATCCAGTGATGACAAGAAACAAACTGAGACAGAACACATGTCTGATATCTGAATTTGAACCGAGAATAGTGAAAGAGGCATTTAACAATGAAGATTGGATAAATGCTATGACAGAAGAGATTGATCAAATCAAGAAGAATGACACATGGACACTAATCCCAAGACCGAAGGACAAAAATGTAATTGGTACAAAGTGGATTTTCAAAAAGAAACTAAATGAAAAAGGTGAGGTCATTCGAAATAAAGCAAGACTAGTATGCAAAGGTTATACTCAAGAAGAAGGAATTGATTATGGTGAAACATTTGCACCTGTGGCTAGACTTGAAGGAGTAAGAACATTGTTGGCATATGCTGCTTTCAAAAACTTCAAGGTATATCAAATGGATGTCAAATCTGCATTTCTGAATGGAATATTAGAAGAAGAAGTTTTTATTGAACAACCTGGAGGATTTGTTGAAGACAAGAGTACAGATTAGGTATGTAAATTGAAAAAAGCATTATATGGTCTGAAATAAGCACCTAGAGCATGGTATGAAAGATTGCACTCTTATTTGATTAAGATTGGTTTTATAAGGACAAGTGAGAACAACAATATGTACATGAAGAATGATGAAAATGGAATACTGATCTGAGCCATATTTGTTGATGATATTATATTTTGTGGAAATGACTCTTTATGCAAGAACTTTGGAAATGAAATGAGAAAAGAATTTGAGATGTCATTAATCGGTGAGATAAAGTATTTTATAGGTTTACAAATACCGCAAATGAAAAATGAGATTTTCATTACTCAATCCAAGTACATAAAGGAAATCTTGAAGAAATTTGGAATGGAGGATTCAAAACCAGTAAGTACTCCTATGACTACCAACTGTAAATTATCAAAGAATGATGAATCTACATTTGTTGATGAGACACTTTACCGATCCATGATTGGAAAGCTACAATATGTTGTTCACAACAAACCAGACATAGCACACGCAGTAGGTATAGTTGCAAGATTCTCTGCAGATCCTAAGGAAACACACATGACAACAATCAAAAGAATTTTTAGATATTTGAAAGACACCGAGGATTATGGCTTAGTATATCAGAAAGGAAATGATTCTGATTTAAATGTGTATATTGATGCTGATTGGGCAGGCAACATTGATGACAGAAAAAGCACAAGTGGAGGAGCTTTCTTTTTAGGAGAAAGAGTAGTGAGTTGGCTTAGCAAGAAATAAGGATGTGTTTCATAGTCAACAACAGAAGCTGAATACGTTGCTGCAACATTGAATTGTACCAATATAGCATGGATCAAACAACTATTGGAAGGTATAAATGAGAAAGTTACCAAGCCATTAACTATATTCTGTGACAATACTAGTGCCATTAACATTTCAAAGAATCATGTTATGCACTGTAAGACAAAGCACATCTCTATCAAATATCATTATCTTAGAGAAGAAGCTCAAGAGAAGAAAGTGGTGTTGGAGTATGTTAGCACAAAGGAACAAATAGCAGATATCTTCACCAAGCCACTACCAAGGGACACTTTTGAGTATCTCAGAAGTAAGTTAGGGGTCCTACCCCTATCTTCTATTCACCGATTGAGTTCAGTGAAAGCATCAATTCGATGACTCTACAAAATATCTTTTAGGAGTTGATGTTGATTTACACACTTTAGGAGGTTTTCTAAAGGTGTACAAGAAACAGTGCAGGATACAATATAGGAAACAGGAATTGAAGATAAATTGCTCTGACCGAGACTAAGTTGACACATTACAGCAAGAATTCACTTCATACAGGAAGAAATTATGTTTTAGTTTTTTTTTTGGCATTGTTGTCAAAGGGGGAGAAGACTGAAGAAGATGGAAGAAAAAGGGGGAGAAGACTGGAGAAAAGTAGAGAAGTCTAATGTATGGGGGAGAATTCTGATGACAGGAAGAGAGCATTTCAGAATCTCACAAACAACTCACAACAATCTGAATCAATTAGGTCAAATCAATTGGTTTTGTCATCAATTCCAAAGGGGGAGATTGTTGGAATTTGGCATTATAACAGACAATGAGAGATTGTTGGCATTTCAATAAGGATGTTGAGAAGGTTGTTGATGATTATGGATATAACTGATTAAGGATGATTTATTGTCTTAATATTATTATTTTGTCATTGATGTCAAGAAATTGATTTTCTAATTCAGTATGATGTTGCCATATCTTGAGAAGTATGATTTGATGAGTATAAAAATGTCGGTAAAAGACACAGAAAGAATATGATGAATAAGGGGATGAATAAGGTATTCAATGGGCAACTTTTATCGAGTCAGAAAATGATGAGATCATGATGTTTAGATTGTTTTAACATCATACATATGTTGTAAATTGTAAGGTTAATACTATACTATGTTACCGAGCAAAGAACCTAGTCAGTAAACCCTAAGGAACCTAGTCGGTAAACCCTAAGGTTATCGCTATCGGTTAATGAAGGCGGTAGTATTTACCGAGTTATTACCGAGTTGTAACTAAGTTGTAACATAATACATTAAATGGTTACATGCATTATTTAATGAAGGAAGTTGATGAGCTGGAATAGATTAAATGATTGGTATGTCATGCATAAAGTTTGTTAATGAATCTATGGCAAAGGAAAATCAACATGAAGATCTACAATGTAGATTGAACCACAATACCCTAGCACAAGTTCCAAGAAATGTATGCAAGTTCCTACGCAAGGTAAAATGTTTTTTAGATCGAAGGATACATTGAACCTGGACAAGATTGAAGATCTGATGGCTATGATTGATCATGGGAAATGTGATCAAAGAGATTAAGCGGTTAGCTAATTGTTTATAAATAGAGAGTTGTTGATAAACAATGTATGCACAGGGATGCTACATAGTGATTACCGAGCACAGAAGCTTGAAGACCTATTTGAATAACAGAGTATAGAAGCCCAACAGATGGACAAGATTAGTTCTATGTCTAGATTGTTTTGAGAAAATAAAAATCTGCTTTACCATTTTAGATGTGAAGTTGCAGATAGATTTTATTACTGTTATTTTGTGAAAGTGACAAAAAATCTCTTAACCGAGTGGACTTAACAATCTTATTTGTAAAACCCTCTAGCAAGGTGACATTCTAATTGAGTGTTTGAAATCCTTTAACAAGGTCACTTGTAACAAGGTGAAGATCCTAACAGATCTGAGGGAAATCCCTTAACCGGGTCACATCTAGCAATGTGTTTGTAATCTTTAATAGGATTTGCTTTTAACCGAGCATACTCTAGAAGAGTATATTTCTTAGTGGGTCCGAAATCCCACAGTGGTTTTTCCCTATTTGGGTTTCCACATTAAATCTGGTGTTATGAGGTTTATGATGTTTATATGCTTTTGAGTTTGCGTGTTTAGCAGTTTTGGTTATATTACTGAAGTATATGTTACTGAGGTTGAATCTGATGTTTTTATGGAAGATTAAGTTTGTATGATTAACCCCCCCTTCCTTCTCATCTTGTTGGCTATTGGATTTGTACTTACATTAAGTATCAAAACTATCAATCTCATATGCGGGGACCAAGAGGTTATCCACTAAGAACTCACATTGAGTGGTATTTTGTGGCATGTCAATCAAAGAAGCAATAGTAGCAATCACATCAACAACTCTATTGTTGTTTCTAGGAATCTTCTCAAAAGTTATCTCTATGAAGTATTTCTTGAATTCATCAACCATCTTCTTATAGGGCATAAACTTTTCATCATTTGTCTGGTAGTCATTATTTGTTTGTCAGATGACTAACTAGGAATCACCAAAAATGTGAAGTTTCTACATCCTCCATTGAACTGCAATTTGTAGATATGTAGTGAGTATCTCATATTCTATTGTGTTATTCGTATGAGGGAGTGATAGTTTGTATGATTTTGGAATGAAATCTCCATGTGGCATGACAAAAAGAACTACACATGTTCCATGTTGTGTGAATGAGCTGTCAAACTAGAGTTGCCATAATCTTGAAGATGTGAGTGCTAGGATGGATTCATCTAGAAATTCTAAAATCAATGGATGATCGTCTATCATAGGTGCATTGAAATACTAATTCGTAATGACTTATCCTTTGATATCTTTTCTATCAACATATTCAATATCAAATTCCCTGAGGATCATGACCCATTTGGCCAACTTGCCTGTAAGAGATACTTTGTTTAGAAAGTACTTTAGAGGTTTGATCTTTGCTATGAGCTTTTTTTCTGAGTGATCATGTAGTGTTGCAATTTTTGCAAGGCAAAAACTATGACAAGACGCGCACACTCAATAGGAGTATAATTTATTTCATATTCCACCAATATGCGACTAATGTAATAGATGGCTCTTTATTTTCCTTCATAGTCTTGTTGTGTTATAAGTGACCCTAGTGCTGTTGTTGTTGCTAATATGTAGAGAAGTGGGGGTTTTCCTTCGATTAGTGGTATGAGAATGGGAGGATTCATGAGATAATATTTAAGTAACTGAAAAGTTTGTTGACATTGATCATCCCATCTGAACTTCATATTCTTGTGAAGATTTTTTTTAAATGGATGACACTTGTTTGTAAGTTGACCAATGAATCTTCTAATTGACTATAGCTTCCCTTATAATGACCTAAGTTTATTGATATTCTTTGGTGGAAGAATCTCTAATATAGCTTTGACTTTCATTAGATAAACTTCAATATCTCATTGTGACATAATGTATCTTAGGAGCTTCCCTGAAGTTACCTCAAAGACACATTTCTTTCACTTTGTAATTTTCTAGTCGAGTGAATATTTTATCCAATACATTCAAACGATCTTCTTTTGTGAGCAATTTTTCCAAGAGATCATCTACACAGTCTTCCATTAAAGTATGCATCATGTCATGAAAAATTGTGATCATGACTTTCTAATAGGTAGCACCAACGTTATTTAGGCCAAAAGGCATGTTGTTCCAACAAAAAGTTCCCTAAGAACATGTGAAAGCAATCTTATGTTGGTCCTCAGGTGCGATCTTAATCTGATTATAGCTGGAGAATCCATCCATTACTGATAACATTGCATGTTTAGTTGTAAGATCGATGATCAAATATATGTTAGGCAAAGAAAAGTCATCTTTAGGAGAAGCATTGTTGATGTCTCTAAAGTCTATACATATTCTAATACGTCCATCTGGCTTTGATACGGGTACAAGGTTTGAAATCCATTACGTGTGATCTATACGTTTGATAAATTCGACGGTTAATAATTTCTCAAGTTTGACTTTGACAAAAAGTGTGACTTGCAGATACATTTTTCATAACTTTTATTTTACTGGTTATGTGTCTGGTGTTACTATTAAATGATACATAAAAAGATTAGGATCTAATCTAATCATATCAACATATGACCACAAAAAAATGATCTGATGTTGCTCAAAGAACCTGATAAAATTAGGACACTCTTGTTCTATCAATGATGTTACAAGAAAGATGTTGTGTGGATCCTCTTCAATCCAAGATTAGTTTTGATTATTTCCTCTATCAACACAAGTGATTTCTCTTGATTTGATGCTAAGGGGAGAGTGTCAATCCTTCCATCCTCTGGTGTCTCAAGAAAGTTTTCACCATTGGATGCATCCTTTCTTTTAGTTTTTAATGGTCTAAAAGCGTCGCAGTACAGTTTTCACTAGAAGGCCTATTATTATTATTATTTATTTTTATATTTTTATGATTGAAAGTCTTGGAACCTACTCCAAAGTAAGCCACATTGTCAAGTTCAATGGTGAATCTATTTCTATGGTCCCTAATAGGAAGACTGGATCTTTTAATCCAAGGTAATCAATCATAGCCTTGTCATTTTGTAAAGCATCAAGTTGCAAAGGTCTTTGTTGGTCTCGCTCTATAAGTTGAGGGTGGACAAGTGGAAGGCCATCAATTTGGTCAAGATCAAAAGTGGTAAGGGAAAAGACACATGAGCCTTCATATATATCAATGATCTCATTAGTGTCATCATGAGTACTCTCCTCATCAGTTTTGAGTGTGGAAATTTGACCGACACTACTAGAAGAACACTCAACAACGAGAGTTCTCACTTTTTGTGGTTTAGACCTTGAGCTTTGAGATGTAGACAATCCAGGATCCCAAAAGGTTTTTATCCATGCTTCACCACTAGAATTATTATCTTAGGGTGTTTCTTTTGTTTGATTGGCTTACATTTATCCAACTCTAAACCTTTCTTCAAAAGTATTCTCACCAAGTTCTTTGAAAGTTTCCTCAAGATCATAGTCACTAAATGACATATCTGAGCCCTATTCACAATCATTGCAATATTTAGATGGATGATGTTCTTTAGGTGGTATGTTATCATTAGTATAAATTGATGGTCTTATTTGTATTATTGCTTGAGGTCTAGGACCATGCAATATCAAAGGTGCATATCTGAGTCCTTTCGTCCTTTATTTCTTTGGTACAAATCTAGGTTGAAAAGGTTCCACAATTCCTTGTTTTTGCAAGCCAAGAGGACCTTTACCATCATATCCCTTCCTTTTTAGGAATTTGAAGCCTTTTCCATAGTTTTCCAAAGGTATCTTGATGTCATTGTGATTGGGTATTCTTCTATCTTTGAATAGCATTTTGAAAAGGTCTTCATTTTCCATTTAACCCCATCTGGTAAAGGTTGTGGAATCTCATTTAATAATAACTATTGTCATGAGTTGTGAAGACTGTGATTAGGAGAATCTGATGGGGTCCACCTAGCTTGCTCACACTTCACCTAGTTGGTGTTGCTCAATTCCACCAACCTCTCCAGGTCTAGCTATGCGCCAATACCTCCAAGTCCTTCTCAATCTCTTCTAGGGCTTTCTCTTTGCCAATATCAAGGTTTTTGCAACAAGTGTTTAACTAGGAACCCTACCATTTCAAAGTGTTTCCCATATGCTCATTCTTGTTGTCTTGACTTCAACTTGTCAATTTCACCCCCAGACTATTGTGAGTCATTGCAAAGGTGTGGAGGTAGAAATTAACATGGAATTAATTCCATTTGGGTCTATTTGAGGTTTGCATTCATTATCTTTCCTACCGATTTCACCATTTCGCCTAGAAATAGGGCTACAAGGAATGAGCCCCTATTAGGCCGCCAAAATCCGATTTTTAAGGGTTTTGAGGAAAATGGTCCAAAAGACCCTGCAAAAAGGTTTTTTTTTTCTTCAAAAACTCACCCAAACCTAAGATATTTTTGTGGTTTTGGTTTCCCAACTCATCGTACAGTGCCCTAACCAAAAAATGAGGGTTTGCAAGGGTTTATAAGCCTCTTAATCGGTAGTGACTGATCAAGTTTGTGAAATGGGTAACTAAAGGTCTTTTCAAGGATTCTCCTTATAATTTAAACTTTTTATGGACCTCATGAACCTCTCCAAATTATTTGGTTGTGGTTTTGTGTTCACCTCTGCACTATGCACTCAAATTTCACCTTGTCTTCTCTAGTCGGGTTGCTCCTCGACTCGCCTAGAACAAGGTGGTAGCCATGTCAATCTTCACTTCCAGAAATTATCCCTACATATATACACTATAAAATGGGTTTTCTTCCATTTACCAATAGGTCGTGATGGTAGCATGGAGGGATTTTATGGGGCAGCCATTTTACATGAAATTGCTATTTACAAGCCAAAACTGGCTGATTGGAAACAAAATAATGAAAACACTAACACACCTTGTCTAAAAAGCTTGAAATTAAACAAAGGACACTAAAACAAAACAAATAAATTAAATCCATAATTGTATCAATGGATTCAATCCATTATCATTCACATTTTATGCAAAATAAGACCAAAACTGTGATAACAGTCCGAAAATGAGTAGTTTCAGATTGTTAATCTTACAAAATCAAACTTACAACCTTGGTAATTGTGAAAATGGAGGTTTAAATAGTCTTCCCCATGTGTGGAGGCATTCTATGGCATTGTGCTATCCCTAACTCCACCGCCAAGCACTTTTAGGACAAAAGTTGTCATGACAACTATTACAACTTTCCACTTTTTGCTTTGCCAACCTAAACAACCTATTACAAGTCATTAAACAAGACTTTTTAATCATTCCTAAGACCATTCTAAACCTTTCTAATTCTCACACCAAGTTATGCCACTTTTGACCATCAAGAAGGTCATTTCAACTACTCAAACTACTACCTATTCACAAAGTGCAAACCTAGGAAGAAAACCAACTCAACTAGGCCTACACTTGACTCAAAACAAACATCACACTCACTCCTTGGACCCTCCTAGAGTCCTTATTAGGAACCTAACTTGGATAAGGTTAGTACAAGCCAAAATTGTGAAAGGACTATAAGCCTAAGTCCTAGGTGCTCCTGCACTAGAATCCATAAAGCTATTTAAGGTACATGGATTGTTGCAAACTATATTATCCCATTCATTTTTCCTTAACCTTAGCCTTGATATAAAGTTGCTTAGAAGTAGAATATTTTAATGACTTGACATAAGATGAAGATGAACTGGCTTCTTGATTGATAGGTATTGTTTCTTTAGGCTTAAGATGAATGTTGTTGCAATACACATATGGATTTAGATCAACAATGATGTTAATCTCTATTTCATTGTGTGGTAATTTGATGCATTGATGGTATGTAGAATGAACTGATCTCATGGCATGGATTCAAGGATGACCCAAAATGATGTTATAGGTGAGATCAAGGTCTAAAAATTGGCATACCACATATTGTACTATTGGGCCAATTCTTATTGGTAAGGTGACTATTCCTTTAGATGAACACTCTTCCTCATCATAAGTTTTGATTTTTATATTTTTCTTTCAATTCACAACCCTTGTAGAGAATCTCAATGTTATAATTATTTTGAGAGTACAATTGTTTAGACCTACTCCTCCATCTATCAAGACTTGCTTTATTTGATGTTTATGGACAAAACCTTCAATATGGAGGGGTGCATTGTGAGGTTGCTCGGGAGACATATCATCATGTCTATAAATGTAAGGTGATGAGGTGAGGATAAGTATACCACCATGGCTTGAAAGTGGTCTACATTTAGGTTGGTAGGTACGAAGGTTTCTTATAATGTTTTTTTCTAGGATAGCCTTATGTGAAGGGGATATGCATAACAACTCAAGAATAGATATATGGGTTGGTGTTTTGCCAAGTTATTCTAAAAGGTTATACTAATTAATTAGAGGATGAAGTAGGTTTTGATGTGGTTCCTTGTAGGGTGACTTTACCTTGATGGGTTGTTACATTACATTTAGGGGTTTTGTCCTTGATAGTTATGGTAGACACTTGATGGTCCATCTCGGAAATTTGGTTAACTATATACTCATAAGAAATATTGGCATAATTGGTATTGGCATCAGAATTGCTCTTAGGGGGCTTTTCTTTTATCGTGTTTAGGAAAAGGATCCTTAAACATCACATGTTCTTCATTGGATGAATGACCCTCAACTTCAATAGC
Organism: Cryptomeria japonica; assembly: GCF_030272615.1. NCBI lineage: Eukaryota > Viridiplantae > Streptophyta > Pinopsida > Cupressales > Cupressaceae > Cryptomeria > Cryptomeria japonica. The sequence goes on from NC_081412.1 coordinate 481,341,284, forward strand.
ACCATTCTCAATGAGATCTTGAATAAGATTCTTAATATTGTGACAATTGCTAGTCTTGTGAACTTTGTTTCTATGATAATCATAAAATTAATTTTCATTCCACCATGTTCGCTTAACCTTTGGCTCAAAATGTCAGTTTTATGGTAAAGTAATGAGCTTATTAGCAACCAACTTCTGCAATGTTTACTCAATTGGTTCTTCCAAAGTTGTTTATTTTCTTTGTTTCATAGGCCTCATTTCCCTTTGGTTATTCACTTGATTTCTTGTTGAGCTAGTTTGGGGAAACCTTACCAAATCTTTTAAAACCAAGTTTGCATCTTGTTTGCTCCATTTGTGAAATAGTGAAAGTTCAAACTTTTGGTGACAAAAGTTTAAATATTGTTAACTATTGAAAAAAACTTATCGATAGCTTGTGCTACTTTCAAAAGTCACTGGTATAATTTCAAAACAACTTCGATATGTTGATAGGTATAGTGTTGGCCAAGTCAGGTGGTTTAAAAAAAAAAAAAAAACTTACACAATTTGAAAATGCCACGGAGTGAGTTCTCAGAGAAGTTGAGGACATAAAGTAGTTGTCATCATTCAAGATTATCGACTATATCGGTAGGTTGGCGAAATGAGTAAAGAAGTCAATGCACATTAGTTAGAAAGATAGCATCTAGCTGGCGTAGATGACTCAGCATGTGGTCCACAATAGGAGTATAGTGATACAAAGATAGTTTTTATAACTACCTCTTAAAGCTCATTTGAAGTAATATGTTTGCTTGTCAAGCATGTTGATAAACCATGCATGCCATCGACTTATGTATTTTTATAACTCTAGTTGCAATGAATATTGAAGATAAAATAAGATGTAGGGCGACATGTATGGCGTTGATGAAGAGTAAAGGAGAGCCCAATATTCATTTCGCAGGTTTCTGAAAAAAATTGCTACATTTTCTCATAGTTAAGCCCATGTAATATATACTTGTCGATAGCATATGTGCAAAAGAATCAACTCGGTCTATGCATGCAAGGAAGAGGAATAGCTAGTTTGGGTGTTGATTTGTACTTCACTTGTAGATGAAGTCATAGTACGTGCACAAGATGGATTTATTGAATTATTTTTATAAATATTCAAGAAAATGTCATTGGAAGGCGTAAAGCCAAAGCCAAAAACCCTTGTCAATCCTCCCCTCTGCAAACATGGAGAAATGAAAGTCTTGCAACATGTATTATAATAAAAAATATACAGGAGATATGCATGCAATGCGTGGGTCCATCTAGATGTATTAGAGTTCTCTTAAAGAAGACACTATCTCATGGAGAGTCGTGAATCGCACAATGTAAGAAATGGATGGGTTGATATGACTATTCTAGGTTAAAGTCGAGTCGTGAGTCGGTCATTAACAAACAACATCTCATGACATATCATGGTGGCAAGTTGAGTTTAGAAATCTTGAGAGAATATCACTAGCAGCGACAAGAAACACATTTACTGTGTCCTTCATATCCTCGTGACCACTCGAATGGAGAGAAAATTGGGAGTTCTTATAATTCACAATATATTAACTGACATGCATGCACAATGCAAAATCATGAACAAGGCACAAATAGAGTCTTGATTGCAGGTTGTTTGTTGAAAAAGACAAAGAATGCTTCACAGATATGTGCTTCAAAGGTTTTCTAACCTTACCAGTGATAGTCGATATGAATGGAGGAAGGTGGGAAGAGAGATAAAGGCACGCAAATGGTGATAAGTTGAAACCTATGAGCTTTGCCAGCTTTTCCCCAGCCTGTCTAATATTGAAGAATTCGAGCATGATGTCTAGGAATTTTTTTTGTTGAAATGCTTTCTTGGTATCTCGATATGAAAATTTTGTAACAGTACATTGAGGGATTTGTTGAAACAACTCAAGGAGATTTTCAGTCAAATGCAAATCGTTATTGCGTAGATGCATTTAAGACAATGTTCTTTTAAATTGTGCTAAAGTTTGAATCCTGGGAGAAGCCACGGGTAAACATTCATTTAAGCATAAAGGTTATGATTGGTTCCACCTTGTCGACTTGCATGTAAAATATTGTTCAAGGGAATAACTCAAAGAGATACCATCTCTGACGATGAAAGCAATACAATTGCCAGAATTGTCAAAGTGTCTGCCATATTCAAATAAGCCATAGAGGACTCATTTTTAGAAATACCTCAAAAATAGATCTCCAAGAAATGTCAAGTCAGCCATAAACTCAAATCCATCAGGATTTTGATATAGTACACGCACCACCATCCACATTAATCAGAAGAATTTGTGGCCACATAATCATGAAGTACAAATCACATGAGTATGAATATGCCCCAATAATCAACACTCTGCTTCCCGACATTCTTGACACCAAAATAGGACACATTAACCTACAAGATATCCAAAAATAATTGACAGAAGGAGATAGATCAAAATTATCCCACAGGATAGCTGACAGTGGGTTGGTTGATGCAGCTTGTTTTCCCATAATGGTGCAATGTCCAGAAGTGATGGTAGAATGTGAAAGAGGATATAATCTTGATGCCAGAGAAATAAGAACTATTGATGGGCACCTGATGGCTAAGCTAGATGGAATTTCCATCGCCATTATTCTTAGATTGCCATACAAGGAGAAATTCACTTACATTGATAAGCAAAAGGCTTACAAGTATTTCAGTGACAACAAAAGTAAATGGTTGAACAACTTAGCCAAAGAATGAATGGTGACATTTTGAGGAGGACAATCTTAGCTTCCCAAGATGCTTCACCACTCTCTTTTTATTAAAGAGATCTTTAATCTGATAGTCCTACTCCACAGAGTAACAGGTAGCCCTGATTCTACTAAATTCAAAATGTGGATGTACCTTTTCATCACAGTCATATCAGTCGGAAAACAATTCATTGATTGGGGTCATCTTATTAGTGATTGCATACATAATCAGTTGATCCATTTCAAGATGAGTCAATGCCTTCACATATCTTCCTATTTGATATATGCAATCGCTAATTTAAGGTCATGACTAGGTTTGAGTACAACTGGTGTTCTGAATCAGGAAACATAGATCTACAACCACTATAAGAAGCTACAGTTGGAGGAGAGTCTCATGCATTTCAAATGAGTGAATGATGCCTTTACAATGCTAGAAGTGAGGCTACTTCAAGGAAATACAACTATCAAAATATTGAAAGAAGCAATAACACTGATAAAGAAGTACAAAAGTTACTTCATTCAATTTCCAAAATTCACCTACCTTCGAGTAGGAGGATTTGATGGCTATCCTTATAGGTTGCCAAGGTATGTGGATGATAAGCTCTTCTTGATCGATCTTTTTAGATAGTTGGTGTCAGTACAGAAGAAATGTAGAGATAGAAAGAACAAAGGAGTTGTCTTCCCTATTTGCCTTGGTCACTATAAATGCGAGTCCAGCTCAAAAGAAAAAGATGTGGAAAGGGCTCTAGATAAAATCAATTTGTACACCTACCATATGAGATTCCCCTTTGATAGTAAAGGATATGTCAAGAATAATCTGAGACTTGGTCCTAGGTACCTGCATTTCTCAAATATTGAAGACTTCTGGGAAGATTGTGAGGATGAATTCAAAGTTAGGAAAAGAGATTGGACAAGATTCACTTTGAAACAAATCTATGATTTCAAGATGGAATGGATCATTGAAGGTATTGAAGATGATGAATCAGATCTGATTGATCCCTTTTATTTTGAGAAGATCCGGGCTCAACCTCTTCCTGCTATTAATTGGGCAAATCTAGAGGTCAGAGATGTCAGAGAAAGAACCAGTTTCGTGATCAAGAAGTCAGAAGCTTGGGTCAAAAAGAGGATAGCACAAATGACTTCTACAAAGCCAACAAGTAGAAAGGAGATACCAAGGAGAAGTAGCCATCAATATAGTTCTACTTCATCAGTTCCTTCTCATACACCAGTTGAGGATACTCTTTCTCACCAGAAATCTCAAGGAAGCAGTGGAGATGAAGATCCTCCAAGAAGAAATAATCTTTGAAACACATGCGGAGATGAGCCTATACAAAAGAAGAAGAAATCAAGATCAAAAGACAAAGAAGAAAATTCTACTTCAAGAGAAGAGAAAGATCAAGACCCAGTAGAAGTCTTGGATGATCCAAGGCTTGATGAAGGTATACCAACTATGTCACCTTCAATCCTCATTGAATCTCCTATGGAGCCTTCTTTACCAAGAAATCCAGTTGATCAAATAGAAGAAGTTAGAGAAGAAACAACTTCACTAGTACCTATGCAACAAAGTCTTCGACAAAGTAATGTACAAGAGCCCTTATAAAGTCTTTCCCTCCCATGGTTGGAACAAAGCCTATTGAAAAAGAGAAAATTGGAGGAGTTAGTGGTTCTTGAATTCAACACAATATCTGATCTTTTTAGGAGACCTGAGAAGCCAAAGAAAATCAAAGTGACTTCAAGAATAAAGACTGATTTGTATTCAGGAAATATGTGCCTAGAGATAGCTTGACCCATCTCTGAAAAAGATGTAAATGAAGCCGACCCTGCAGATTTTGTTATGATAAAAATTGATATGGGTTCATCTACTCATGAAGCTAACATACAAAATTTCAATGTGGTAGCTACAAAACTAGTGGAGAGAACTGAGAAAGAAAAGCAGTCAAAGGATCAACAGAAACAACAAGTGCAAAATTTGTCCTCCTACTTCAAGTCCATAGTTGACACTTCTACCATGCCACTCAATGTTGCTCACCAACCAGTTGTCTTGGGCCTAGAAGGAGAAGTTGAAAAAAGTATTATTGATAGTCTCCAAAAATATCAAGTTTATGGGAAACTGAGTTGGGTTTAGAGATTCAAAATCATTGCATCTGATTTCTTTGTTTTAAGGCAAAAGTTGTTCATAATGAGGCCTTAATCAAGAAAGAAACCATTGAAAAGGACCTGAAAAGTGTTAGAAAAGAGGAAGCATCTTGGAAAGAGATCATGAATGATTTCAAGAAGATGATGGAGATTAATTCCAATACCCTTGTAGCAGAGAAAATCCTACCTAATACAGAGGAGAATTACTTAGAGATCTAGATAGAAAGTATAGGTTGGAAGTTGGTAATCATCAACCAAGTTTCAATAAAGCAAGAAAATCTTATACTTGCTTGTGATCAAGTGTGTGCAAAACTTCAAAATCAGCTCACCACCATCCTCCCAAGTACATCATTAATGGAAGACTCACAAGTGTTACAAAATAATTTTGAGAACATAGTTGATCAACAACTTTTTAACAAAGAAGTCTTCAATGAAAATAAAATGCACATATTGATTGATACCTATACTTCCTTGAAGATTTCTATTTCTCAAATACTGAGTATGATGTTAGAGTTGAGCAGCATCTACAAGAACTTGAAGACCTGGAAGATGCGGATAGCTAACATCCTAATTCCTAAAGGGAAGTTTGTTACTCCAACCATCAAACTTTTCAAAATGTTCAAGGACAAAGAATCCAGTCGGCAGAATCAGTTTCCAAAATCAGCAACTCCATGAGTGGCACCCTTGGTAGGCATAGAATAAATGCAGTGATGCATATTGTATAGTTCTCATTTTTATTGTGTGTGTGCAATTCGAATCATGTTTTTGGATTTTCTTTGTAAACAAGTTTCATGATCAAGTTTTCTTATTTGAGTCTTATCTTCATCTCTTTTATTATAAAGTTAGGTTTATCCTAACTCTTTCTTATGAGGTAGTTATTCTAAGTGCTCAACTCGGGTAGTTACTTTAAGTAACTATTATTCCAAAATGAGTTAGTTATTTCAAGTTGTTACACTTAAAGTGAGTTGGTTATTCTAGGTAGTTATAAAGGTGGTTAATGTTGTTACCTTAGGTGGTTACTGATCTCACCTATATATACCTCATTGAGATTCAATCAAGGGGTTCCACTTTTTCGCAAAGCATTGTATGAAGGACTTGAATAGTACTATTCAAGAAAGAAAGCAATAGATAAATGTTTTGGATGTGTGTTCAATTCATCTCAAGTGTTATTTTTAATAGTGTTATGTCCTATCAATGATAACCATTTGCTATCCTTTAACATTGCATGTGAAAAAGATTATCATTCCAAGTTTTGGTATCTTAACTTGGATGTGTGGAATTTAAAAATTGATAAGTTTATATCTTATTTCTCTATCAGTTTTGATTATACATGTTGTTCTTTAAATCTTAGAAAATCCATATACCCCCATCATACGAGGGAGCTGCCCCTCTCAAACGCAGAGAGGAATTGCTATTGTTCTGCAATTTTTCAACTGTTGTGAATATTTTGTTGTTGATCACAAGGCAAAACAGGGTTCTTTAAGAAGATTACTTAAAGCAACAAATCTTTTTACCAACACATCCACAACCCCATCATTAATAGTGTTCTTATTCTTGTTCCAAAATAAGGGTTTTTTCTTTGTATTAGGATAGCTAAAAATGACATAGTCCTCCAAAAAATGAAACATATCTCATTATGTCAACCTCAATACAAGTCAAAAAATATAAACCAAAACAAACAAGAGTTTCCATTCTTTATGACTGTCCTAGCTATGACAGTTTTGAAAATACTACACTCTGTCATTGACAACTTTCATTCAAGACATGATTAGGAAAATCTCACCAGTGACGATGTAGATAACTAGGTTTAACAAATCATATCCAAACTTCATGAAAATACAATGGTTAAATAAACATTTATGACCTCTGCACCGACACCATTTTGACTGTTACAGAAAAATAAGAAATGTGCATGCCCAGTCCACCTAGGGCATCAAATATCTCATGATTTACACAATAAATCACCTTAAAACCAAATTCATATGAAAGTTTATTGAGTTTAATATTATATTCCATAATATGGTAATTTTTTAATGGTTGTATCTTAAGATATCTTCAAACCCTTGCATACAACTCGGTTATAGAGGGTTTCTAATCAAATTTTGAAAAATCTAATAGAACTCTTACCACAATCTATGGAACATAACAAAATTGGTTCTTAAAGGAAGATAACTCATTTTTATTTGTATTCCAATCATTAATAAGGAGTTTTAAATCTATTTACATACAAGGAAATGTCAAATAACAACAAGAAATATGCCTGCAACCAATAACTATCAACTGAATGAATTCAAAACAACAAAATTTTATTATTTTCCCAATAAATTACATTAAAAATTTGATTTGTTGGTGGTCACTTGTCTTCATCAATCTCCATTCTCTGTACATGGATATCCTTTCCATTTGGATGCACAAAACCTTCATGACTATCACCATAAACCTGCAGTATGGGTGACAGTCAGAGGTACAAATGATGTAACTTCTAAATACTCTCCTCCAACTTGATCACCATGACTAAAATTTGACCATTGCATGAAATATATAATATCTTTCCCCCTATAATTGATTAACTACCCCTTTAGGACTGAATAGAAACATTTTACATCAATTTTTGCAACTTTTTGACAATTTTTGCATTTTAACCCAAATGACCTCAAAACTTTCCATACACATTCTTGACACTTCAAAAGGGACTAAAAAAAACATATTACATCATATTTACCCTTCCTTGGGAAATTTTTTGTACTTTGACCCTATTGACCAATATTGACCTTATGAGGACCTAGGTGAACAACTTTTATAATTTGGCTTTCCATAACCTTACATTGGATTTAATTGGACTCAAATGACTTTAATACATAATGAATGACTTAAATGCAATTAAATTACTCATGTTATAATTCTTAACCTCCTAGAACCTCCTGGTGTGTAGGTGCTCCTGCACCACTTGTACTTGTCAAATTTAGGCACAATAAAATTAGGGGGAAATAGTGGTATGGGTATAATCATATCGAAAGGATGAGGACAAATATCCTGAAGCATGTAATTCTTGATAGGTGTATATATACTAGCCATATGTTGTAATTTCTTTACTTATTCTTGCAAATCATCCTTCGAAGGTGTTGTATTCCTTCGATCTATCCCTATGTTTGAGCCACTTGGTGGGGGAGGAGGAATGAAATAATTATGATGACCTTCCAGAGGAGAAATACAACCAGGATATTGGATGCCAAGTGGAGGAATGTAGCTATGTGGGCAATAATTTTGATATTGAGCATAAGGCCTTGGACGAGTGTGAGCATCATGACCATAAGTGTGATTGCATTAAAATCATGACCTTGGTGTTGATCTTCAAATGTAACATGGGGTTGTCTAGTATAACCATGACCACAATTATGACCTTGATGGGTATCATGATGTTTACCTTGAGTATGATCGTGATGGTGTTCATCAAATGTAGTATGAGGTTGTCTAATGGAAGCATGGCCACAAATATGACCTTGATTGGTATCTTGGTGTTAGTATTGATGTTGGTCATTATTATGTGCATTGGCAGTTCTTCAACCATGAAGGTCATTGGTATAAGTTTTCTCATAGGTTTGTCGAAGATGCATGTAGATAGGAATGTTTGGTTTTTGCAAAAGGGATGAAGGTGATTAAGGCACGGGGATACCTCTGTCTATTTTAGCTAGTACCAACATCATCTTTTCTTGCCCTCCACAAATTGAGATACGTCAAAATTGTGAGGTAACTTGACACCCTCTTGGGCAAGAATCATAAAGTAATATATTGTGGATTCTTGCATAAAATTATCTCAAACAACTAGTTAAAATTTGAGTTGGATAAATAATCTTGAAGTTCTGCTGAAATTAATGACTTGTCATCTGAATCCTGCATACTACTATGGTTTTCAAAACTCTTGGTATCGTAAAAATATTCTTCATCAAAAGTGTAAGTATTCATGTGTTGAGATCTTAGAGCTTCCCAGACTTCTCTTCTTAGTCTTTGGGCTCTAGTTTCAACCATAAAAGGAGAAAGATTTGACTTGGGTGAATGGATGGATGACAAAGGAACATGATGGGGGAAAGATATGACAATTTCCAAAAGCCTAGAGTTTGTCTCGCAAAGGTCCTAAAATGAAGTTCCAAATGATCATCAGATTAGGACCGTGATATATAGCTACAAATTGATAGCTCAAGCAAGCAATAACTTCCTAAAAGGTGACAAATTCCAAGGTAAGGTATCCTAACTCAAGAGACTATAATGACACCCTAGACGATAGATCTAAGAGGGAAACCACCTAGTGATAACAAAGTTTTGATTGCAAAATAGTGAGGACAATAAGAGAACTTTTTTACTTTGGCAATGTTGGTGTTTTAGATGAATGAGGGCTTGAAAGGAATCAAAATGGAAAGACAACAATGGTACCCTGATGGTTGACTAATTGGAAAATCCTAAGGAATCAGTCGAGAAGCTCTTTCAATCTCTATGATCAAATACATAGAAAGATACCAGATACATAATGATATATGTCATAGATGCGTTATGAAGATCTAAATTCATGACAATAATGTCCAAATACACGTTAATAATGCTTAGATACACAACAATATGTCTTGGATATGTGTTAGAAAGTCACAAATACACTATAATATGTCTTAGATACATGAAAACATATCTCATATACGCGATAAAAAGTACCACAAACATGACAATAATATCCAAATATGCATTTCTAGTAAAAAATATGTTTTTTTTCTAATGTCTATTCAAATCTGAATTTTGTTTTTGGGTACCAATGTGACCAATTATGATTGTTTGATGATAATTGTGGCAATAAAACACTATAAACAAGAAGACACAATGGTTGTTGTGTGATTTATGATAACAAGGGTATGCCCTAGGCTCCTCAAAGCCCAAATTTTCACTAGTCTTATCATAGAAGATAGGCTAAACACTTCCTATTCCTAAGCTCAATGTCCAATGGCATCAGACTTAGGCCCCCACATGGAAGTGACTTGGAGTCTCCTTCAAATCAAAATCGCAACACCTAAAGGGAAACTTTTCAATCTTATCTTTGAAAGAGAGTACAGGTAAGGGGCTCTAGGAATGGAAGGATGACCCAATCACCCTCTACCTAGAAAGCTATGTATAACTTATGCCAAACTAGGGAATTTCTTCTCATCTCAAGGGAGCCATATGGTGAGTAACTTCAAGGTGTGATGTTGTGCCTGTGCACTGAGAATGACACCAACAAAACTCAATCAATAGAGTGGGCCTCTAAAATAAAGTTTCTAGTCATTGTTTGGAGACTTAATGCCTTGGTAGCACTTGACAAGCCACTTAAGGCTTTAACCAACCTTACTTGAAGACTAATATACCTCACAAAAGTGTGCATACTTTTCCTACATTGGTGTGTAGGATGAAAATAGAATCGGGTAAACAAAGACCTAATCCCACTCTCATGAACACATTGGAATATGAAAGAGCCTAAGAAGATGATTCACTTTGACAACTTCTTGCAAGAGAGAGTCAAGGAATATATTTAGGGTTTCTATTTCTTTGCTTCTATGAACAGGAGATGTGCAAAATGTAGTGATATGATTAACTAAGCTAGGGAAATGATCAAAAGTGCATATATAAATTGAAATACAGAAATTTGTAGATATGAGACTGAGATACAAAGTACATAACAATAAATTGAATTTAGATATATCACCAAAATTTGTGCCTGACTGAGCAAGACCAGGGTGTTGAGCACCCTGGTCCCTGATACTACACTAACCTAGACTTCTGGAAACTGAACACTGAGACCCTGCACTGTAGAACTACCACAAGAACCCTGAAAACTTAGAGCACAAGGGCACTAGGCACCTTGGTCCCAAAAGGCTAAGAGATGCTTTTCGATTTGGATCAACACCTATGTGTTTTGTGTTTCCCAAAGATTATACATTTGTCGAATCTTTGTACCTACACCTGCAACTGGAAAAATGGTGTTTGGGTGGCTATATAGGGTTTTGCCTTAGTAAAATCCCTTGTTTTGGTGATTTCCACCTCCACATATAGTTTTAAAATGTGTGTGCACGAACCTTATGTGTGTACAATATCCTAAATGTGCTAAAATGTAAGAATAAGAGTTTTATCCTACGATATGAGCATAAAACCCTAAAAGATCATGATGTAAATGAAAATGCTTCAAATCACAAACACAATAATTGATCTAAAGCAGTAATATAGATCTGAAAATAAGTGTTGTGAAACTCATGCAAAGATCTGAAAATAACATGAAACCATACCAAACCCTAAGGGAGAGGTACAAGCCAATCAACAGTCGGTGATCTCCTATTATTCTTCAATATCTTCAAATCTTCAATTCATGGTGAAAAGGATTGATGTAGACTTGATAAATGCTTGATTTGTTGATTGAAGACTTCACATAACTTGTACTTTCACTTCATAAGAGGCTCCTTAAATTGCTAGAGTTGTTGAATCCTTCAACTGAGGAAAGGAAAGGCTATATCTATGAAACCTAACCTCTTTTTTTTTTTAATCATAGACCAACCTAAGAATGATATAATTTTGCACCAAGTCATATTTAAACAGTATAATACCACCAAAACATGATCCCAAAATTCGGGGAGAAAACGTTGGGACCATGGTGAATCACCAGGGTACGATCAATTTTTTGCTAAATTTTTAGGGATGCAAGGTATCATGATTATAAATTCAACCCCAGGTGGATGCGATGAGTCAAGGTGTTTAGATATGTGAAAAAGGGCCTTGAAGGTTGAAATGAGACATAATTAGAGCTTTTGATGAATTAATTAATTGAAATAATGAAATAAAAAGGGGCACACCTAAGATTAAGGGCCCAATTTTATGACGTGTGGAGGGATGAAAGAGGACCTTAGATTTAAGAGGACCTAAGATTAAGGGCCCAATTTTATGACGTGTGGAGGGATGAAAGAGGACCTTAGATTTAATTAAATTAATTGATTAAATGCTTAAAGGGAAATCAAAATGCTAGATGTGACACACTAAGGTGGGTGCTAACCTAAGCGTGGAATTGTGCCACCCAATTAAGGGTGTACCATTTACGATGCTATAATTGGCACCATCAATAAGGTACTTGCCAGTTCAACCTTGGCTTTCACCTTAATCTTTTATATAGCAACCTGAAGGAAAAAACCACTTTTGGTTGTCTTCCTTGGAGTGATCACTTCTCCAAAGGTGAGCCCTCTAAAATGAAAATAATATGTCTAGTTATTTCTCTTACACCCAAGGTCCATGAAGGCAAGGGGAGATTATACTTTCATAAACACCTTAGGGTTCTACATCACAAAGTGTGTAACCACACAAGACACTTCAAACAAGGTTTTTTTTTAATGTACCAAATTGAAATGTGAGCTAATCTATGAAATCACAAACACACACCTAGATACCTTTATAAACAAAACAGATTAGTAGTTTCATTAATAACTCCCAACCTGCAAACACAAAGATTAGAGAAAGATAATAATAGCAAGTAATGAAAGGGTGCCTTCGACAAACCAATAACAACTCCAAAAGCATGGGATGGAGAACACAAATGGACACTAAGAGGGGGGTGAATCAGTGTATTTTAAAACTTTAAGTTCAGTGTGCAGATTCTAAAGATGTAATCCAAAACATAGATACACACACACACAAAAGAGCACATCACATAACACCATATGTACGAGGAAAACCCAATATGGGAAAAACCTCGATGAGAATAGTTGTTGGAGTCTACTGCTCCAAACCAGCCTCACAGGTAAATAACAATTTACAATGCGTTTTAGCGCACCAACCCCTGATACTCTGAGCACCAACTCAAGGAGCACCAACCCCTAGTTTTGTGAGCACCTGTTAGGTCCAACTAGGAAAGCTAATGTACTGAGAGGGGAGGGGTGAATCCGTACTTCAAAACTTTTCTTGAACAATAATTTTACTATTAAACATAAACTGAATACTGCTGATCTCATAATATATAATGTTGAAACATAATCACAGAAATAACATTCATACAAATTTCACTCCATAACACAAAGATTTTGGTTACGCAGAAACTCTTGGTTAGAGAGAAAAACTGCGGTGGGGATGGCACCCACAACTTCACTACTGCAATAATCAAGATTGCTCAGTTAGAGCTACATGTTTATCTATTTCTGATAGCTTACCCTGTTAGGAGTACAAAGATCTTTAGATCTACTTGCTAAAGGATTTTACAAACACTTTTACAAAATGTTGTACCTAGTTAAAGGCTTTACAATTTATAGACTTTGTTAGAGTCTTTTACCCTATTAAAGGTTTCTAACTTAACTCAAAATAGTTCAATCAAAATCTTTACAAAATATTTGCAACTTTACATCTGAAATGTTATAGCAAACTCTATGTGCTCAATATGAAATTACCTTGCTCATAGCATACCTCGGTAATTGATAGGTCAACTCGGTGACCACTTCTGTATACTCTATCACTTAAACTGTTCTCTGAAAAACCTTCTTGGTGACCTCTGAATATCTCTGTTAATCTTCACATCTTATCTTCTCTCAAGATTTTCATATTCAACTCATCATTTTCCCCTCTTGATTAGATACTCAAATCATTATGTATATATAGATCTCTGAGATGGTGATCTATTCATGCATCGATCATACAAACATGTTTTATTGAATGAATAAACATAGAAATTATTTCATTGGATAAACTCCCTCAAAATCATACAAAATCTTTAAATACAATTTCCTATGTAATAACGGTTCCATGTTCTTGAATCTTGTAACACGTTTCACATGTGTGTCCAGGTTCATTGAATCTGGTAACACATTTTCACTCGGTTTAGATTGACTCGGTATACCTTCTTTGCTGCTCGGTAGACATAGAACTTTACTTGGTAGACAGCTCGATGTGTCTCATCTCGGTGACTAGCCTTTCTCTGTAACCGACACCTTAGTAATTACCGACTGGACATTTCGGTGGTATTAACCGACTAGAGTATATAGAATGACTTTGGGCATAAAAATAATGACAACTTAGTAAAAAGCAACAACACCTACTCAAAGGAGCACCTGCCCCTACTCTAAGAACCCACTTAGAGATTACAGTGAGTATAAATTTCAAATACAAGTTATATGCCTTGTTGCAAATGAGGTTTTGCAACAATTACAATCCGGTATTATTCCTATGTTTATTTCTTCTCCTTCTATCTGATTGTCTCCTCCTCTCTACCTCAGCTTCACTTTTCTCAGACTACTCTGTTCTCGATCTTATGCTTCTACAACTTCCTTCTCTTCTCTATTTTTGCAACTACTCTCTCTGTTTACCCTCTCATATCTTTTGCACTTCACCTCACTCTGTTGATGTCTTTCTTTCCTCTCTCTATTTCTAAATATTACATTCTCTCAGCTCTCTTCAGCAATACTTACATCTCTATCACTTCACACTCCTTACCCATCATCATAGCCATCAACAAGTAGAATTATATTTATTTTCACCTATATCTTTGTCTCAACTACTCATGTCGAATCATATTTGCAGCTACTGTTGGATTGGTTCAACTCTGCACACATCAGAGATTACTTCGATTGCAAACTTGAATATTTTATTCAAGTCGATTGTCTTGAAGATCTCTACCTGTAGAGATTTTATTCTTTGTCTTCAGTATGATCTCAAAGTAGCTTCTTACATTAAATGTGTTATGACTATCTTTAGATTGTTCTGTATATAGATTACTAAACTTAGTAATATTAATCTGCTCTTCAAGGATACAATTTGAAGTAGATTGGATTTCCCTTCTTGAATCAATCACTTGCATTGAATGACCCTGCTCTATTTTGCCCTCTATTCTATTCACTTTATGCACTAGGTTGCTATTTTCAGTAAACTTGATTTGACCAACAAATCTGATCTCCTTCAAGTTGGTCATCTTGAGCCACGAACATGTCTGCAACTGGATCACCATTGATGGGATAATCATCTTTTGTCGACCTACCCTGGAAGAATCGACAACAAACTTTATCATCACCGACTTTCACATATCTGATTTGTTCTGACCACCAAGAAGCCACTTGTCCTCATATTATACGTCCAAATCAGATGGGCAAGGTCGGTCAAGATCCATATGGACTATCGGGCTACCTAGATCAGTCAATTTTCCTGTTGAGACTAACCTTCGTGTTATGTTGTCTGCCAAAAATGTTCATCGCTATAGTAATCCCGAAGTCGGATTATCAAAGCTTCATGAGTATAGCATTAACTATTGGGTTAACATCTTGCTTCTATTATGCCTTGAAAACTTATTCTAACAACCTTGTGATGCCTTTGGTTCCTTTTGTTGGCATGAGTTATTCTGACGAGAAACTCACCTCTGATTACACTTGTCGTCATAGGCTATCCTGAAGCACAATCTCCATGTTGACTGACTTTATCGGCATAGGTATCTCGATACTCAAACTTCACGTGATAAACTACATTGGCATAGGTTACTCCGATGAGAACCTCCATCGAAACAACCAACACTATCGGCCTAGCACTTGGACACTATCCCGTCAAACAACCCTATCCTGACGACCCAACACGAACCAGTATCGACATAGTTACTCTGACACCAAACTCCAAATACCTCCTCCATATTGGTATATGTTATTTCAATGAACTTACCAAGGAGACTTCTCTACTTTTTCTTCTGTTGGAATAGTTTACACTATCGGCATAGTAAAAATTGGTCATTTTGAGTTCAATAGCTACCTTGATAGGTATTCTTGGTCTCCTGGTTGGCATATCTATTCTAACACAGTGATTGTCAAAGTAGTTAACACTATTGGTATAACACAAAATCATTATGTTATCTTTGTCAGCTAACCCGATAAGTGGCTCTTACATTATGATTGGTATTGCTATCCCGATATGATAACTTTCACAACACTTGATTGCTATTGCTATCCCAATATGACTGCAAGACTTGTTTCTCTACATGATCACTCTACAACCTGCAACACTTGTTGTTTCTCTATTGTTTCTATGCATCACTTGTTGACATCAATGACAATAATGCCAACACGGGATAACTGCAAAACCATAGACACAACAACATAGACCAAAAATGTGTTAGGAGTTATAACAGATGCATCAGAATAAAACCATATATGCAACATAAATGATCATTTACGTGCCAATAACTACCATATACACACAAAAAAAAAGTTGAAAAAATCAAAAAATCCTAATTTAACCAAATATGCATTGATATGCACCACAGATGCGTCTAAACCTGCCACAAACGCGATTGAAAACAATAAAAAAGTGTCAAACTAGAATTTTTTAAAAACCAAAAATGTGACAATATTTGTCATATACGCACTAATAACCAACATAGATGTGACAATAATGACCAAAATGCGATAAAAATGAAAATCTAATAAAAGATACAAAAATGCAATAGAAACTACCAAAATCACAGAATTGTTCAAAAATTGATGCAAAATTTGGCTTGTAAATTTAAAAACACTAAAAATTCAAACAAAATGATTAGTAACAAGGGACAAGTGTCCCACTGGGCGTGCCAAAATATAAATGTTGAATTTGAACCCTCACTATTGCAAACCCTAGTTCCAACCACAAAACTCTAGATCTACAATGAAATTTAACACATCAACAAAGAACCATCAAACATGCAAAAATATAAAATAAACCAAACGATACCTTCACACATTCAAATGGGTTTGATCTTCATTGTTCTCTTATCTTCATTGATCTTGTTTTGATATGGTTGCTCTTATATTTTTATGCTTGCACAAGAGCTCAAGGAAGAATGGATGTGGTTGCGATGATGTAAAGCTTGATGTAGGCTAAAGTGAATTTGATAGAATGTAAGTATGCTCTAAAATTTGATTGATGAAAAATAAGAGGAGGAAGCCTCTTATATGGAGAACATCCTAAAAACGGAGGGCTAAATTAAGAGGTGGGATAAAAGATGGTCAGTTAAGATTGGACTAAGATTGGAGGGTAGGTAGAGGAAATAATACAATAAAGTGAGTGGTTAAGTTAAATGGGAGGAAAAAGCTAAATGAATTAATTAAACAAATCAAATAACTTATTTAACTAATAGAGGGAGAGCCACATAATTTAAATAAATAAAATATTTATTTAATTTGCGAAAAAAGGAAATTTAAATAAATTTATCTTTATTTAAATTAGGATAGAAAAGGGCTTAGAAAAGGTTTAGTGAATTAATTAAATAAATAAAAATATTTATTTAATTAGGCTAGGACAATTTTAGGTGTCTACAAAACTCATTTGGGTATTATTAATAAAAGTAGAGAGAATATGTATAGCCTGAGTTGGCCTAGTGGTGGAGAACTTGTGCTCTTGAAATAGATGTCATAAGTTCAAATCCCACAAAAGGGGGTTATGTACACCTTATCGGCTTGGGCCCATTACCTATTAAAAAAAGAAAAAAAAGTAGGGAGAATATGTTCTCGTCTTAATGCAAGAGCTTTGGAAAGTATTTTATAATATACATTGAGCAAGGTGATAGGATGCCAGTTCTTTATTAGTGACTTGTCCTCATCTCTAGGGAGCAATTTGATCACTCCTTTATTAATTTTGTAGCCAAGAGACCCTTTCTCTATAACTTGATTATAGACATGTAGCAAGTCTTTACTGATTCAGTCCACATTCTTCTCAGAGAACTCTATGGGTAGCCCATAAACTCCAAGGAACTTGTCATTGTTTAACACATTAATTGCCCTCTTCAATTCCTTAATGATGATATCCTTCTCTAAGATGTTAATGTTTTTCTTGGAAAGATTCCATAATTTTGAAAAGATTGTGGATGATGTGGTGGTCGTTTACTAGTTTTGTCATCAATGGCTAGAATCCACTAAGGAGATTAAAGCTCAAATGGATCTTGTAGAAGTACAGATTGTACAGATTTCTAGTTTAGCAGATTTGAAGAAGGATGTTGATAGCAGTGGAAAAGATCAATTATTAAATTCATACTTAAAGTTGAATCTAATAACTAATCAAAGGGAGGAGATAAAGAAACAATTTTTTTTCAGAGAGATGTAGTTAATCTGAAGCTCACCAGTATGGTGAAGGTGCTTGAAGACTCCCAAAAGTTAGAAAGGTTAATAATGTTTTTGATTAGTTGGAAAGAGGCAGGGGATCTTCTATTGAATATTGAGTGTCAATGTGTATTGTCAGCCTCTATGGGAGAAG
The DNA here is from genome assembly GCF_030272615.1 of Cryptomeria japonica. Classification (NCBI taxonomy): domain Eukaryota; kingdom Viridiplantae; phylum Streptophyta; class Pinopsida; order Cupressales; family Cupressaceae; genus Cryptomeria; species Cryptomeria japonica. The sequence continues at coordinate 481,359,368 of NC_081412.1, forward strand.
AATGGAAAACTACGTGGTGGAAACTTAAGGTAATTCATAAAGGCATCATGTCTCCATCTCTGCAAAGTGCATAATATCCTACTTGTAAGATAATTTTGCTTCAATATATATGTGGATGGGTAGATGATGATTGGAGTACAATTTTGGCTTTTAGTTGTATTTCCTTTTTGAGGAGTTACTATAGATAGGGGGGCAATGTTGAAGGTTTGTAGTTTGAGCTTGTGTTGAGGAGACACTTTTTTCCTTGATGTCAAAGGGGGAGAGAATTCACTGAGTGTTTTTGGAGTTGGTACAAGTATTTCCCTCGATGAAAAAAGGGGAGATTGTTGGAAATATGAGTTTGTGAATTGTCATTGATGTCAGATTTGTTGATCTAAATACATAATTTATTTATATCTTTGGTCTAGATATGATTTTGTATGGTGCAATAATAATGGATTAGTCTAGTGGTCATGCAGATGGTTGGAGATTTATTTTAGTCACTTAAAATGGTATATCAAGTTGTAATATATCTTTTTTGGAGCTTTGGATATTATCTTAGTGGTCTGTAGTTGGTTAAGTGTAATTGTTTCAGTAAACAATCTGTTAGAGTTTGTTCTACATTATGGCGCATATGTTTCATCAACTCTTGCAGTTGGAGCGTGATGTTGATGGACGCAAATGCATGATATATTCCAATTTTTTAAATTCTCATATGGTCTCAATTGGATTTTGTCGATCCAAGTTCAAGTTTGTACAATGATAGAGTGACAATGTAAAATAATGTGTTGTGTTCCTCTGCCTTTAGGGTTTTGGTAATATGATTCAATGATTTGGATTTTAATGTGATTCAATGATTTGGATTTTATGATATTAGGTGATCTTATGTTGAGAATTTTCAAGTGTTTTTGGTGCTCCACATTGTAATTTGAATAAGTTGAGTTGGTGTACCTTAACTATTTTATCATTTGGAGCTAACCTATAATGTTTTGTTATGTGTGGTAACATGTGGATCTATAAGCATTGATTTGGGATGGATAGAAAAGTGTGTTGATATGGTGTGATGCTTCATATGCCACATTTCACCTTTTGAATTACCTTGAAGTGTGTTTTTGGGCCAAATATTTATATCTACATGCTACATTTAATTAGGTCGACCTAATGGATGATTATTTTGGTTACGAATGGTATATAAAGGATGAAATCAATTTGGAGGATTGTGAAAAGGTAGTATGTGGTGTGATTAAGTGATATTGTGGGAGTTCAAAGGTGTGCAAATGTAGTTGAGAAATAATGAAGGAAATTTCATATGTGTATTAACAATGAACTATATTCAACATATCAATGGATGTGTTTGCTTGCAATTCAATTATATTGATGTTTCGCTTTCTAGTATAATGTATCTTGCCTTGAAGAAGTGATCTTGAGCATCTGCAACTCTTTTATGTATCTTGTCGTGAGGTTGTGCACCTCAATCTTGCAAGTCCACATTAGGGGCAGTGAGCTCCTTGGCCTTGAACCTAAAACATTGTAACCTATTTTCATATAGTGAGATAGTTCTCACAGTGGTTTTTCCCTCATTGGGTTTTCCACATAAAATCTTGGTGTACATGTGTGATTGCTATTGTGTTTTTCAATGCTTTACTTCTACACTTATGGTAAATGGAATGAATGATAATTGAGTGGTTAAATTGATTAAGTTTTAATATATGTTGATTCACACCCCTCTCAACATCCATGTGTGTTCAATAGTTAGAACATAAAATTTTGGGATTATGGAAGTCGTTAGATCTCATTTACATCGCGTGGTTATTATAATATTCAATACTGATAGGCTATTGAGTTATTGGGCTTGTGTAGGTTTTTCAATATTTTGATAGTTAATGAACCACATGCTCTTAAAGGAACATTCATAAGTGCCTTAGTAGTCAATCATGTACTAGCTAGACAAAGTTGAATCTTCTAGTAGTGGGCTCCAAGACTTTTGGTTTTCTTTGATACATGCAATAATCAATAAATATGTGACACATGAAATCAATTTGTCCTAGTTAATAAATGACGTAAAATTTAATTGATTAGTGGAGACACCAAAAATTAGCGTTCCTCTAATTTAATTGTTCAATATCTTTTGTGTTCAATTCAAATTCAGTCGTTGATCAATTTCCCTCCACGTCTATAAATTTGAATCTTGGCCTCCCTTTTGGGTTAACCACCATACTTGAGCTCTTCTTTTATCTTGTTTTGTGCTTGCAGATTTCTGAGGCCAAACTCTACCAAAATTTCAAAGGAGCCTTGAGTGTTATGGAGATCTTCAAGGGAGATTTAAATTTAGGCCTTTGTGTCTGATGTTATTATGCTTTTGTTTCTATGGTTTCTATGCTCATTGCTTGTAGTGGATGATGTTATTTTTCTTACATTGGATTTTATAGAGATATTTTTGTTGCTTTTTTCATATCATGCTTGCTTGTTTGAAGTTTATGGTTCCATCTCCCTTATCACATCCTCTGTAGGTTAGACTAGTTCTTAGCATAGATTTAAAGATTCAGTGGTTATCCTAGGACAATCTTAGCTTAAAAAATTTCTAGTCTACAATTAGATCAATAGTTAGGGAATTCACTTGATGAATCAAGGGATGGGGAAATACTTGGATTGACTACATACATGAGATTTTTGATTGGTTGTTTTTTTAGGTTTGCAAGTCAAAAATTAAAAAGTAAATAGTATTAAGATTTTTACTTATCCAATATGACCATGTACACCTAGAATGTGAGATTTCTTAATGGATCATTTTTTTAGGGTTGCAAGTCAAAAAATAAAAATTAAATAGTATTGAGAATTTTACTTATCCAATATGACCACGTACATCGAGAATACGAGTTACTAATTTGTACAACTTCATTCTATTGGGATTTACTAGCTTTAACTATCACATATCTTTATCTTACTTGGATTATTAATACAATAAGCTAGATCGGGACTATAGTTAATTATCTGATGATTGCCTAATTATGCATCAAATGTGTTCTAAATTAAATGTTGTTTTAAATGCATGAAAATGAAATTGAAATTTAAATGATGGTGAAATGTGCTTTGGTTGTGGTTTTTATGAAGTAACCTACTAATGAAAATTTGAGTGTAAATGAGTGCAGGGACATGTTCAAGACGAGAGCTTGGCTGAGGTAGAAGTGTCCTAGCCACCCAACAACAATTGAAATGATGGTAACCCGATGCACACACACACTTATGTTGTTAAGTAAATGTATTTTGTTTAATGATTTAGCATTGCATTTTCCATTATTATGATGCATAGTTTAAATTTGAACATTGTGCTTAAATGATGTTTACATATATGTGAATTTGTCTACGTTATTGTTGGCATTTGTGTTGAGTATGTTGACATGATGATATTATGTTGTCATTGCTGTCAATATGTTGGAGAGTAAACCGGCAATATGTTGAAATGTGAACCGGTACAATGTGGTGAACCGATATATGTGCAAAGAAGTGAACAGGTATATTGAAGCTAAACAGTTGGCAAAGTGAATCGGTATAGTGGTATAAACCAGTATATTGAGCAATGGGTGAAGTGGTATGTTTGTCTAAGAGAACCAGTATGATGAAATGTGAACTGACATATGGAATGTTCTTTATGAAGACTTAACATGATATGACTACTGCTTGGTAGTCTTAGCTTAAGGGTTTCCGGTTGAAGTGTTCCAAGCCTGTGTGACTCAACCGATGATATTGTGTGATGAGTTAGCATTGTAATGAAGATCTGATTGTGTTGCCATGTTAGCCTTGTGCACGTAAAGGATCTTGCATTAAGGAAATTTATCCTATCTACCTCAAGAATGTGCGAAGTCCTTGTAAATGGTGGAGAACGCGTGATGAGTTATCGCTTCCATAAAATGATGAAGAACGAGCGATGGAGAATGTCTTGAGATCTATTCAAGACCATTGTATTCAAATGCAAAGTGTTCAATGGCTAGGATTGAACCGCTTGAATTGCTTAACCTAAATGTTTAGGGTTTAGGGTTTATGCTACTAACCTATCTGTTTCCTATAAGGTCGATGTTGTGTTTCTTTTGGAGGTTGTTGGCAAATGGTGTGTGTGTATCTAAGTGAAGAGATACATGATTCTTGCCAGACCAGATGAGATAAGAGGATTGATTCCTGCATTGTGTGTGTGCAAAGGAAGGAACTTAAGCAGATCTGCATTAGGCATTGAGTGCTATTATCAGATCATTGTAATACCTGTTGATCTTTAACCACTTCAACAGTTGGAAAATCCCTTAACCGGGTAGCTTTAATCAGCTTGTTGTAAATCCTTTAACAGGGTGACTCAAACTAATTGAGTTCTTGAAATCCTCTAACAAGGTAACCTTTAACAGGGTTTAACCCTTAACCGGGTATTTAGCCATCCCTTAACCGGGTGATCTCTAACAGGATCGGTTCCTAGCAGAACCTGTTGTAACAATTTTTAACCGAACTAGGCTCCTAACAAAGCGGACTTCTAAAGAGTTCAAAAGCAGCTTTTGGGTATTCATCCCCACCGTGGTTTTTCCCAATTGGGTTTCCACGTGAAAAATCTGTGTGTCATGTGTAGTATTTTTCATGCGATGATTTAAGTGATTTGTGTCTGAAGGTAAAACATGTTGAGCTAGCTATTATCTTATTTTAGATTACCTATTCATGCATAAAGGTGAAATGGAAGTGTAGTATTAAGTTGAGTGGGAAAATAAGTGATTAACAGGTTAACGCTTGTCACAGTCATTCCTAGCCTTACCGGTTGCATTCTGTTTCAGATCGGTGTTACTGTTTGTTAGACATTTGCAGTGTTTGCAGTCAAACCGGTTCGGGAAAAGTTTTTGTGACTGTACTGATTCACCCCCCCTCTCAGTACCGGTTTGGTACTTATTGTTCATCATTGAGTTATCAATTATGTTGTTTCAAATGATTGTTAGAAAAATTAAATCACCACCTTTATTTGTATATAATTATTTTATCATGTTACATAATTGTTTTAATTAAAAAAATAAAATGATTATTTTGTCCTTCAAATATTATTATCTATCCTTGATTATAGATACATATAAATATGTGTGTGTGCATATACACATATATTATTGTGAATAATATATGTGTATACATAAATAAATACATATGTTTAATATTTTATATTTACATAAAAATCTCACACACATAATAAATGCTATTAATATCAAATCCAATGGTGAAGTCAAACTGAGAAAAAATAAAAGCATATATATATAATTGTCTGGTGTTTAAGGCACAATATTGGTTGATGGCATGTATGGATTGTAGTTTTGTAGTGAATGCATGAATCAATGCATACATTGAATCCCAAAATAGGGTAAAATGGAGGGAAAATCACATGTTAGAGCATGAAAAAGATTAGATGCATTTGTAAGGCAACTTCCAGGTAGATCGAAGGACTTTTTGGGAGCTAAAAATACGGAACAACTTGGCATTTTTGGAGGTAGAAAATTTATTGATTTAAGAATAGTGAATAACATTGTGAGGGCGTGACTTCTTGAGAATTCTAGATAATAATCTTAGTTATATATATATGTAATGTATGTATATGTATGTATGTATACGTATATATGTGTACACACACACACACGCACGCGTGCGCATATATGTATATACATATATATGTATATGTATGTATATGTATGTATATGTATGTATATGTATGTATATGTATATATATGTATACATGTATATATATATATATGTGTGTGTGTGTATATGTAATGTATGTATATATGTATGTATACATACATATATACATACATTACATATATGCATGTATACACACACACACATATATATGTGTGTGTGTGTGTGTGTATGTATATGTGTATGTATATACACATATACATACACATATACATACACACACACACACACACACACATATATATATATGTGTGTGTGTGTGTGTGTGTGTGTATGTGTATGTATATGTGTATATACATACACATATACATATACATACACACACACATATGTGTGTGTGTGTATATATATATGTATGTATGTATGTATGTATGTATGTATGTATGTATACATATATGTGTGTGTGTATGTATGTACATATATATATATATACATACATACATATACATACATATGTATACATATATACATATATATATGTATGTATGTATATATACATATATACATATATATGTGTATGTATGTATATACATGTATATACATATATACATGCATGTGTGTGTGTGTATGTATATACATATATACACATATATACATATACATATGCATATATATATATATATATATATGTACATATATACACATATATACATATCTACGAATACCTATATATATATACACACATGTATGTATGTATGTATGTATGTATGTATGTATATATACAAATGCGAATAATTTAAAAATAAAAATAAAATTAACCATACAAAAGCATGAAGTAACATGATACTAGAAGATAAAGATAATATTTACAAATAATATCTAGCAATAGTCCTCAAGGCCCCACAATGATGTTAATCAATAATAACATTAACCAAACATACAAGAACATATGAAACCTCATAAAATATGATAACACTATCTATTAAAAAGGATCATGATACATAATACATTGCCATGAGAATATCCATATGATCATTGGTTACATTACAAGGTATCCATAAGGATATAGTCTCCATGAGTACAAGCAATGGAGTGAATACATAAATCTGGTACAAAAAGAAAGTCTTTGATCTTCTCACGAGCCATCACGAACATGATGCAGGTTGAACCAAAACCCAATGGGTGCGAATAGCACTCCACCCAACCATGTGGTACCATCGGGGCCACCCCCCGTGCTAGGAGGTATCAACCCGAGCCAAAAGACAATAGGAAGTACAAGAGGATACAAATTACTCACATGAGGCTCACAAGACTATAGTCACAAGAGACTCATAAGTAAACCAACCAAATTTCAAAGGCCTCAAACAAACCAAGGAAAGTAAAGTAACCAAAAGAGTCCACTAGGCATGCAATAGGGGAGAGTGTCATCACTAGGTTGTCATGGATTACCCTATTGAGTCTTCACTAGGTCCTAGCCCCCATCCTGGGTTACCCTGGTGACCTCTACCGACTCTCGACCCCCATACAAACACTAGTGGACAACACCAACCTTTCAAAGGGACAAGATTGGTGGACGTCATTCCAGACCTTCTCTACTTACCTCAAACCTAAACGAGCACCCGAGAGTAAGAGAGGCAACAATTAATCTCTTTAATGTGATCTAACTATCCACCCAAGTTCATTATTTTAAATTTCCACTTGATTACAAAACTCTCATTGAGTTACCCTGGGAACCTCTTTGGGTCCCAACCCCTAATGAAAGCCACTTCCCCTTGACTTTCACCTAGGAATCCATAATTCAACACAGGGTCTATGACACCCAAAACACCAAGAGTCAAGACCCTTCTACCATAAAACAGTTGACTGACTTGCTAGAACGTGATTACAAACAAGGAGGTACAATGCAAACAAAGAATGATTGACTAACATAGAAGTCATACAAGACACAAATCACATTACAATAAAAGATGAAGAGTAACCATACACAATTAGAAACTCAAACATTGTCCTAGCCTCTAGAACCAAAATACATTAAAACAACACATCTAAGTTTCCCACTACGATAGACAAGAACCAAAAGCAAATACAAAGACTCATAATGCCAAACATAAGAGAATCCAATGATAATCAAATACGAAAGAGACCATAATAACTTCTATACATCAATTAGTTCAAATTAACATTAATTTCAATAACCCAATATTTAACCCATTTTAACTCATTTATTCCTAAAAAAATGCACAATAAACTGACATTTAATTATTCAAAACATTTAAGAAATCATAACTCATTACCACAACAACTGTCGAAATAAAAAATTTGCATAACATAGAATTCCAACCAGGCTTAAGTTATCAAATCACGACATAGCAGAGGAGATGTCGTGGGGGATTTCCCACGGCTGTGGGTGAGCTCCCCCCATGGATTTGGGAATGGCTCCCCATGACTGTGAATCGAGCCACCCACAGCACGGGAGGGCTCCCCACAATGTGGGCTCACCCCACGACTGTGGGTCGAGCCACCCACAATGTGGGTGGACTCTCCACATCATGGGTCTTCCACAGTTGTGGGTCGAGCCACCCACAATATGGGTGGGCTCCCCACAACTCCACACACAGAGTCATAAATAACAAAATATAAAAGACATGAATATATGCATTTTTTAAAAAATGAATCAAACAAGGATTCTCAGGGAAATTATTGGGTAAGGAAAATATAACCATGCGGATCCAAGAATCAAAATGCACAAAGTCTCAAATTGAATTTGGTTTAACCCAGGATTTCATTTCAAAATAATTTAAATCTTACAAAACAAAGGCCTCAAATAAAATCATTTTTATCAATTTTAGATCCGGAATTAAATTCGAGAATCTATAACCCAAAACTCCCATTAACCAAACAATTCCATTTAATTTTTTTTTCTCATTACAGTAAAGAAACAAATTGATATTCATTCAAATTAAGAAGAAATTTTCACATAAAAGAGAAAAGAATTTGAAACCCTACCTCTTTACGCTATCTGGGAATCATACACAAGGTAGAAGCAATAATCCCCAAATAAATCCACAGCTTCACCACGATACGCAAGGCACAAATCCAGAAAGGTTCAATCCATAAATTTTCAAGCAAAATCTTCCAAAACCCTTCCCTCTGTATTCTATTATCCATTTTCCCCAATTTCTTCTTTTCAAAACTAGATTTTCCCCAAATTTATATTCAAAAAAAAATCCCATGCACATAAATTCTTCACGGGAAAAACAAAGCTCTCTCCCCCCTCCAATTTCCCCAAAAATAAAAGATATGTTTTTTTTCCAAAAAGTAACTCCCCATACAAAACGCATGCAAGATTCCTGTAATTAATTCCCATAGTTATTTTTTTTTTTTGTATCTTCCCCACACATTCAAATTTTGAATTTTGAAACAAATAAATATTAATTACCTTTTTAAATTAATTTTCCATAAGCACAATAAAATCCTATAATAAATATCTAATTCCTTTTAAATAATTATTTTCAAAAAGGTAGAATAGATTAAATCACTTAGCTAATGCAATTAAGTTAATATAATATTGCACAATTTTTAATTTTATAAATTAATTAATCATTAAAACTCAATTACCTTTAATATATTAATATTAATACTTTCTCACTAATAACATAGGATAAACATTAAACTAAACACAAGAGTAACAAATTGAGACTAACAAACACGAAGGGCCAACAGGACTAACACTGACATGACCAGGCAACCAAAGTACAAGGATACCTAACAAGGATCATGTTCCTGTAGGAATGATGGTCATGTCAAGGGTTTGAATGATAACTCCAGTTTTCCACTTTACCATTGGGTCATAGAGCTCAGACCCGAAGGTTCAGGTGGAGTCGATGCTCGATACCTGCAACTGCATCATTGAGAAAACACACATACATTTCTCTAACATTTACAGGCACACTGGTGGAGGAGAGTCGTGACATTTTGTGTCCCTCCGAAGTGGGTGACGAAAGATCATCCCCTCGCACCCCATATAGACTCGTACCCATACAAGAAAATGAACACAAGATATACCTCATACATAAAGTAGATATGTCAGTCCAAGGTCGAAACATAAGCATATAATCAAACATCTAAACATCCATAGAGATAGAATGCATAACCAAAATCATATCATAGAATCGTGATAAAGGTCATTTTATTAGAGAGTATCATCCAATCACATGAACAACTTAAGAGGTCAACCAGAGTCAAACTGGGTTAAAGAGAATCTGATCAAGGGAGGGGAATTGCAATATGTATGTATGTATGTATGTATGTATGTATGTATGTATGTATGCATATATATGTGTGTGTGTATGTATATATGTATGTATGTATGTATGTATATATGTATATACATACATATGTATGTATATACATACATATATGTATATACATATGTATGTATATACATACATATGTACACACACACACACACACACACACACACACATATATATATATATATGTATGTATGTATGTATGTATGTATACATATACATACATACATACATACATATATGTATGTATGTATGCATGTATGTATATGTATATATGTATGTATATATATATATATATATGTACATGCATACATACGCATGTATGTACATATGTACGTATGTATGTATGTATGTATGTATGTATGTATGTATGTATGTACACATGTATATGTATACATATATACATATACATACATATATACATATATACATGTATATGTATATATATACATATATATGTATGTATGTATATGTGTGTGTGTGTACATATATACATATTGATGGAGACTACCCTCATACACATCCACACAACTTTCACATGGTGGATCACACCCACGCACCTCTGATGTGATATAAGATGAAACAGACTTCAATAGACTTCCTATCAAAACTGAGATAGGAGTAGAATAGAAAATAACTAGATTCTATAACAGAACACATTCGTAATAGGAACTTCAAGTAAACCAGTAAATAAACAGAGAAACACAAATATCATTCCTTTATTCATTTATATGTCAAGACACATTACAAATATGTAGAGAATCTCTACTTACAAATTGGCATTTGTTGACTACTGAGAAATGCAACTTCACTCATAACAAAATTTGCAAACACAAGCTAATAATCATTGCCCAAACATGGGCTTCTTCCTCTCTCAAACTTATTCTTCTTTCTTCTATTTCCACTCTCATAGCTCAAACTGCCTTCCTCTTACCAACTTAATTCCTTCTACATCGCCTATGTGAATGTGCCCAATTGTCCTCCTCCCTTATTGTCTAGTACCTCCTTTAACGAGTATATTTCTGCTCACTTATTGGTTAGGCCACAACTAACACATATTCACCCAAACAGTTTTTGTTTTTCTTCCATGTAGCCTCTTACCTTCTATTTTTTGGGCTCTCGATTTCAGCATTCTCCTCTATTATTCTACCTATCACCATTCAACCACCCTCTCTTCTCCATCACCCAACATTTTTTTTGCTTCCCGTTCACTTATTCTTCACATCACCTTCCCGTCTGTTTTGTTGCCATGGTTTCAACCTAACAACCACTCTTGTAACTACCAAACTAAATCTTGAATCGACGATAAAACTAAAATGATTAAACTATGCTTCTATTCCACAAACATGACCAGAAACATAAACTATCAACCAAACTACCCCCAACTAAACCAAACACAAAAATTGAATGAGCTATGTAACCAAAATGATACGATGCTCTTGCATTAGATTCCCTAGGAGACAAAATAAAATATGTGCTCCTGCACATGGGAGAATCAACCAGTGATTATTTCATAATGTTGTGTTTCTTCCTCTTCCTCCAACATCATTCAGGCACATCGGCTAAATTCCTCCAACATCATTGCTCAAATTTCATGAATCCATATTCATTGTCATCCATCTTTCTCCAATCTCTACTCACCCTATCCTTCACACTCAATAAACACGAACAAGTTTATGGAAATTGAAGTATTCCAAGGTTTTGAACTCATTTACCTTGTCAAAATTTGTTACAACTGCATTTAAATCTACACTTACTATTTCATATTCACATTCTACAACTTCATCTATCATTGTTTCCAACCACTCTTACTTCATATCCAACACCCCAAATAGTAAACCACTTTTGGATTCCTCATTTACTCCACAACTCACAACATCTTTTCAAGAATCTATATATCTTACTTCAGTTTTCTTTCCAGACTTCGTGCCACTCAACATATCTGAATAATGCAAAATAAAGTCCTTATATAGGACAAAGAAATTTACCTTTTCTAGTAGTATAAACTCTTTATCATGGCCTACAATCTTCAACTTTATGTTCTTCGTTGTTCTGCTTGTCTACATTTCTCCAAGTGTTTCCACCCATTCTGGCTCTATCCACAAATCTTCCTTACTATTACCCCTTTCCATCTCACCCATCGGTCTATTAACAACCTTATGTAAATCTGCCTTCACTATTTCATATTATTCTTTTACCATAGCTAAACCATTTTGGACTCCTTCATTTTCATCATAACCCCCAATGTCTTCACAAAAAACTGCATACACTATTTCAGCCTTTGGCCTAAACTCTGCATCCTTCATCATTGAAAAGGAGTGCCCAACAACATCCTTATAAAAGACCTTCATATTTACCTATGAATGCATCACTACACCAACTTATTTATTATCAACTGCAACCTTCATTTCATCATCCTTCACTTTCCCACTTGGATTCATATCTTCACTACCAATCTTCCTCTGCCATTCTTGTTCAATTTCGGCAAATTGTGCCCACAAATCATCTAAATTGTTATTGTGTGCTCATCCTTCTTTTGATTTCATCTCTACCATGCTCCCATGATGAATGTGTTGGACTTCAACATCTTTACCCTCTTCTAGTTCAACTTCTACTTCCATATTTCCTAATGTTCCTTCTTTTCTCTCTTTATACTTCATGCCTTTTTCATTCCAAGTATCTACTATCCACTCTTGGTTCCCATTCTTCTTCGTATCCATTCCACACTCATATTTACTCATTCTAAACCTTCCAATCTACCTTCTTTTTCTTTCCTTTTTCTTCTTGTATATTTCCCTTCTCGTGGATTTTTCATCCACAAGTCTCCACAACTCCATTTCACGTGCACTTATCTCATTGATGCTAGACAATTCCTCATCACTCTCTTCCTTAAAATTATTTCCTTCAACAATTTAATTCCAATATTTAGAAGCACCCATAGTAACATCAACTTGTTTTCCTTCCACATTCTACATACTCTCCTCAAGTTTGTTCCAAGTTTCTCCTTCACTCCCCTTTCTCCTTTCTTCAAGCTCTTTGGTCATGTCTTCTTCATGTAGTGCTAATGTTTCCCCACTCTTCCTGGGTTCTATTATGTGAGTTTCAACTTCTTGTTCACCCTACTGCAATGTCCTCTTATCCTCCTTTGTTGGCTTCAACATGTTTATTTTCTCATTGGATTTGTCCCCTTCTTTGCATCACTTGTTTTCTTGCATTGTTCTCTCATCTACAAGTTCCTCTACTATTGTCCCATGCTTTACTACCCATATTTTGTTTTCCATCTTCTTGGGTTGATGTCTTTGTATTTATGCATTGGGCCTCCCTTCTTGTCTCCTTGGAAACTTTGTCATTTCTTCCACCCTTTCTTTCTGCTTGTTGTCACAAACTCTATCACAACCCACCTTTTTTTATGTTCTATCTGATGTATTTCTTTAACTTGTTTCTGCTGCCAACTTGGTACTATATATCTAGGATTCTTCGATATTCTTTTCTCTTGCATATTTACACTTCCACATACATAATCAAAATCAAAATTAGTACTCACATTTACCTTCCCAATGTTATATTGTCCCAATTTAATTCCATCCTTGGCTTCATGGCTTGTCATCTCTTCTTTTTTATAAGTTTTCTTCCTCTCTTCATCTTTAGGTACCTTGGAATGAGATACAAATTGCTTTCTTGGGTCTACTTGGCAGACTGCCGCAACTTGTTCTCTTTTCTTCTCAACTTCATCTTTGTCTATGGGCACTCTTCTTTCTCCTACTCTCGTCATCGTCAAGGTCTTCTTCTTGACCTTCCTCATACCTGCATTCACATCCTCAAACATATCATTAGCAAATAAATCAATATACAAAGATGTCTCTTAAGTGTCTCATCTAAGGACACTTTCCTCACCTCTTTACTTTCTTCTATAAGTGTTCCTTGATGCACTTCCACTTTCCTCCATTCTTCCTTATCTCCCCTCAGGTTCTCCACAATGAGAACTTATTTCACCTCTTGCAGTGCATGTTGCTCTCTTGGAAACATCCTGCTATCCAAACCCCTCAAGGTTTTCCTCACACTTTTGTCTTCTCTTCTCAAGGCAACCATCCTTTGCCTTCTTCTCCTTTCAAAAATAAGCTTTATGGGCCACTTAAACTTCTTCCTCATCGGCCAAACCCAAAAATATTCCTGGATTCTTAGTTCAATCCATTGTTTCACTATCTCTAAATATTTTCTTACTCTACCATTTCTCTTTCAAAATCTACATCTTTCTTTTTCATGTTTTATTTCTTCACATCTCTCTTCTTGAGACTCTGTCTTCTAGAATGTTGTTGCATATTTCTTTCTCTTGTCTTGTGATAACACCTAGGGCTTTTCTCCTTTTGCTCTGCCCAGTCTTTCGGTACCCAATCTGCAACACACAAAACTCTTCGAGAATGCATGACCATCATTCACACACTTCTACAAGGTTCAATAAATCATCCCCACTTCACTTGCCTAGATCTTTGGGGCTCTGATACCACTTGATGCAGACTACCCTCACACACATCCACACAAATTCCACATGGTGGCTCACACCCACAC